>NC_092232.1:36775156-36840156 GCF_036320965.1 Panulirus ornatus
AACACATTGTTAATGATTATTTGTATTCAGAATTCTACGTAGACTCATTGTCTGACTCATCACCTAACCCACTAGCTGACCGACTCACCATAACTCAGACATGGCTGACTGTCTTACTTATTAATCAACGTACTCACTGACTCACCAGAGCCTACCCATGCCCCACTGTCTTACTCGTCTACTGACTGACTGACTCACCAGAGCCTACCCATGCCCTACTGTCTTACTCGTCACCTGACTGACTCACCAGAGCCTGCCTATGCCCTACTGTCTTACTCGTCAGCTGACTGACTCACCAGAGCCTACCCATGCCTCACTGTCTTACTCGTCAGCTGACTGACTCACCAGAGCCTACCTATGCCCTACTGTCTTACTCGGCAACTGACTGACTCACCAGAGCCTACCCATGCCTCACTGTCTTACTCGTCAGCTGACTGACTCACCAGAGCCTACCCATGCCCTACTGTCTTACTTGTCAACTGAGTGGCTGACTCACCAGAGCCTACCTATGCCCTACTGTCTTACTCGTCAACGGACTGACTCACCAGACCTCATAACTCAGCCTGACGACCGAGGGACCACACGTCATCTCACCCTCATCGAATGAGTCATGTGAATAAACCTCTGACTCACGAGTTCATCTTCTCGTCTCCACCAATGTGTGGGAAAAGATGAAAAAAAAAACCGAAGATATATTGACAGGGGATTCAACCAGTCGACCCTGACCACCATACAACAAGATATTCTCTCTTGAGCCAAACCCACCCTTGGCTCTCTCTCTCTCTCTCTCTCTCTCTCTCTCTCTCTCTCTCTCTCTCTCTCTCTCTCCACTAGGATGGTTAGAGGAGAGGAGGAAGAGCTGGGACAGATGGAAGGGTTCGTTGGAGATGGAAGAAGTTGTTGAAGCGTGTGTAGGTGTATGGTTAAGATTTTTGGTTCATGTGGTTGATTGTCTGGCAGTGTTTTTGGTGCCTATATATATATATATATATATATATATATATATATATATATATATATATATATATATATATATAATATTTATCTTATTATACTTTGTCGCTGTCTCCCGCGTTAGCAAGGTAGCGCAAGGAAACATACGAGAGAATGGCCCAACTCACACACAAACACTTGTATATACATACACGTAAACACACGCACATATACATACCTATACATTTCAATATATATATATATATATATATATATATATATATATATATATATATATATATATATATATATATATACATAGACATATACATATCAAAAATGTACAGAATTCATACTTGCTGCCTTTATTCATTCCCGTCGCCACCCCGCCACACATGAAATGACAACCTCACCCACCGAATGCGCGCGAGGTAGCGCTAGGAAAAGACAACAAAGGCCAAATTCGTTCACACTCAGTCTCTAGCTGTCATGTATATTGCACCGAAACCACAGCTCCCTTTCTACATCCAGGCCCCACAAAACTTTCCATGGTTTACCCCAGACGCTTCACATGCCCTGGTTCAATCCATTGACAGCACGTCGACCCCGGTATACCACATCGTTCCAATTCACTCTATTCCTTGCACGCCTTTCACCTTCCTGTATGTGTAGGCCCCGATCGCTCAATATCTTTTTCACTCCATCCTTCCACCCCAAATTTGGTCTCCCACTTCTCCTCATTCCCTCCACCCCTGACACATATATCCTCTTTATCAATCTTTCCTCACTCATTCTCTCCATGTGACCAAACCATTTCAATACACCCTCTTCTGCTCTCTCAACCACACTCTTTTTATTACCACACATCTCTCTTACCCTTTCATTACTTACTCGATCAAACCACCTCACACCACATATTGTCCTCAAACATCTCATTTCCAGCAAATCCACCCTCCTCCGCACAACTCTATCCATAGTCCACGCCTCGCAACCGTATAACATTGTTGGAACCACTATTCCTTCAAACATACCCATCTTTGCTTTCCGAGATAATGTTCTCGCCTTTCACACATTCTTCAACGCTCCTAGAACCTTCGCCCCCTCCCCCACCCTGGTTCCATCCGCTGCCAAATCCACTCTCAGATATCTAAAACACTTCACTTCCTCCAGTTTTTCTCCATTCAAACTTACCTCCCAATTTACTTGTCCCTCAACCCTACTGGACCTAATAACCTTGCTCTTATTCAAATTTACTCTCAGCTTTCTTCTGTCATACTCTTTACCAAACTCAGTCTCCAGCTTCTGCAGTTTCCCACCGGAATCAGCCACTAGCGCTATATCATCAACGAACAACAACTGACTCACTTCACAAGCCCTCTCATTCAGAACACACAGCATACTTGCCCCTCTCTCCAAAACTCTTGCATTCACCTCCCTAACAACCCCATCCATAAACAAATTAAACAACCATGGAGACATGCGTGATATATATATATATATATATATATATATATATATATATATATATATATATATATATATATTATCCCTGGGGATAGGGGAGAAAGAATACTTCCCACGTATTCCCTGCGTGTCGTAGAAGGCGACTAAAAGGGAAGGGAGCGGGTGGCTGGAAATCCTCCCCTCTCGTTTTTTTTTTTTTTTTTTTTTTTTTCTCTCCAAAAGAAAGGACAGAGAAGGGGGCCATTTGAGGATATTCCCTCAAAGGTCCAGTCCTTTGTTCTTAACGCAACCTCGCTAATGCGGGAAATCGCGAATAGTATGAAAGAAAAGAAAAGGAATATATATATATATATATATATATATATATATATATATATATATATATATATATATATATCATTTATTTTATTTATTATACTTTGTCGCTGTCTCCCGCGTTAGCGAAGTAGCGCAAGGAAACAGACGAAAGAATGGCCCAACCCACCCACATACACATGTATATACATACACGTCCACACACGCACATATACATACCTATACATCTCAACGTATACACATAAATACACACACAGACATATACATATATACACTAGTACATAAGTCATACTCTCTGCCCTTATTCATTCCCGTCGCCACCCCGCCACACATGAAATGACAACCCCTTTCCCCCACATGTGCGCGAGGTAGCGCTAGGAAAAGACAACAAAGGCCAAATTCGTTCACACTCAGTTTCTAGCTGTCATGTATAATGGCCCGAAACCACAGCACGCTTTACACATCCAGGCCCCCCAAAACTTTCCATGGTTTTACCCCAGACGCTTCACATGCCCTGGTTCAATCCATTGACAGCACGTCGACCTCGGTATGCTACATCGTTCCAATTCACTCTATTCCTTGCACGCCTTTCACCCTCCTGCATGTTCAGGAGCCGATCACTCAGAATCTTTTTCACTCCATCTTTCCACCTCCAATTTGGTCTCCCACTTCTCGTTCCCTTCACCTCTGACACATATATCCTCTTGGTCAATCTTTCCTCACTCATTCTCTCCATGTGACCAAACCATTTCAAAACACCCTCTTCTGCTCTCTCAACCAAATTCTTTTTATTTCCACACATCTCTCTTACCCTTACGTTACTTACTCGATCAATCCACCTCACACCACACATTGTCCTCAAACATCTCATTTCCAGCACATCCACCCTCCTGCGCACAACTCTATCCATAGCCCACGCCTCGCAACCATATAACATCGTTGGAACCACTATTCCTGCAAACATACCCATTTTTGCTTTCGAAGATAACGTCCTCGACTTCCATACATTTTTCAACGCTCCCAGAACTTTTGCCCCCTACCCTACCCTATGTTTCACTTCCGCTTCCATGGTTCCATTCGCTGCCAAAGCCACTCCCAGATATCTAAAACACTTCACTTCCTGCAGTTTTTCTCCATTCAAACTTACCTCCCAATTGACTTGTCCCTCAATCCGACTGTACCGAATAACCTTGCTCTTATTCACATTTACTCTCATCTTTCTCCTTTATTGAGGATGTAAGGCATGTGTACGAGTAGGAAGAGAGGAAAGTGATTGGGTCTCAGTGAATGTTGGTTTGCGGCAGGGGTGCGTGGTCTCCATTGTTGTTTAATTTGTTTATGGATGGGGTTGTAGAGAGGTGAATGCGAGCGTTTTGGAAAGAGGGGCAAGCATGCAGTCTGTTGTGGATGAGAGAGCTTGGCGAGTGAGTCAGTTGTTGTTCGCTGATGATACAGCGCTGGTGGCTGATTCGGGTGAGAAACTGCAGAAGCTGGTGACTGAGTTTGGTAAAGTGTGTGAAAGAAGAAAGTTGAGAGTAAATGTATGTTTTATGAAGGTGCGCGTTCCTATGCATTTTGTTCGTATAATTATATATATATATATATATATATATATATATATATATATATATATATATATATATATATATATATATATATATATTCATTATCCCTGGGGATAGGGGAGAAAGAATACTTCCCACGTATTCCTGCGTGTCGTAGAAGGCGACAAAAACGGGAGGGAGCGGGGGGATGGAAATCCTCCCCTCTCTCTCTCTCTCTCTCTCTTTTTTTTTTTTATTTTCCAAAAGAAGGAACAGAGAAGGGGGTCAGGTGAGGATATTCCCTCAAAGGCCCAGTCCTCTGTTCTTAAAGCGACCTCGCTAATGCGGGAAATGGCGAATAGTATGAAAGAAAAGATATATATTTATATTTTATATATATTATATATATATATATATATATATATATATATATATATATATATATATATATTTATATGTAACCCAGACAGACTGGGGTTGTGTATGTATTCGTGTTCTATCTTGTATCTGGATGGTTGGGGCAAGACCACCCTAGCCCAGCCCTGGTCTTCTCTTAGATGATCACCCCAGCCCACCCCTGTCCTTCTCTTAAACCTACCCAGCCCACTCCAAACCCACCCAAGAAAATATAGAAAAAAACAGGTCTATAATTGCACGAGAATACTTCATCAGCGAGAGCTGTAATAGGTTTCACTTACAGTGCCTCACTCGATGATTTCTTAAATTCACCAGAATATCACATATGTCATTGAGTCATCAATTAGGTACTCGCTGTGTCATATGAACACATCCTGTCGACAGTTGACGATCTGGGGAGAGGAGACGAGGGGGAGGGGGGGATATAATGGAAGAAATGAGCAAGGTTGGACGGGTGACGGAGGGAGGGAGGAGGCTGTCTGGCGGGGCGATGACAGTTAGGGATAACGGACGGTAGATGGCAGGCCTTGGCCCGGCCCGCCGACGCTCTCTTGCCCATATAGTTGACCGCCTCCTCACCGCCGCGCCGCCCACACTCCCCCCATCATGACGAGTGGCTTAAAAATACAACGATGTGCGTCTTATGGAAAGATTCACGAAGACCTCTGTACTTGTCGTGGGACAGTATAACATAGCATAGATGCCACAAGGGGATCTGGTGGTATACCACAGGGGATCTGGCGGCTTAAACGTGTTTAGAGCGGAATGGTAAAGCCTCATTTGTTTTCCCGTCGTTCAAGAGAGGGTTGGATCCTTCTACAGGCGAGGTCACCTGGCCCACGAAGCCAATGGCTTGGGGTCTCGAGAACTATCAATTTGTGTACCTCTGAACACCACTGACGTGACGTTAGCCCATCCAAGCAGCACGTAGTTACAAGTCGTTAATCAGGCGGTCGGGACGACTGAGTTTATATAGAAATATCCCCAGATAACGAGAAGAGCTTTGTCTCTGAGCTTCATCTTCCGATTTCATTGTTTTTCCTATAAATCTCATGTTTATTGTACGTGTTATCAGTACGGTTTCCCAGTTTTTTTTTTCATATTTTCATAAAAGTAACAACGTTTATATATTTTCAGTTTCTGGTTCTTCCATTTATCATTGTTGACATACATGTGTCGCGTTGGTAAACAGTGTCTGGTAACTTACTTGATTTCTCAACACCTTCTTCTCGGAAGCTGTACTTCGACCAGCTGATTTTCTTTTGTTTTCTTCTTGCCACTTGATCATTTATTCTTCATGAATGTCTTGGGTTTCTCTCTTGTCCTTTGTCTTATACGTTTCAGTTTCGTTTACATTACCTGCGCCTGTGTACTGTTGCCACATCTCGCTACATCTCCCACAGACGGTTGGCATTCTCATGTTCTATACACCGTTCTACACCCTCTGCCTGCTACCACATACGATGTATTCGCTTCCACTCATTACACTTTCCTCCATCCTCCACACCTATCCACTGCGCCTTCCTCCACCCATTACATGTTTTATATCCAGTTGTTTCATCCACTCTAACACAACACACTCCTACATCCGATCCTTCTATCTATTTTCACTATCCTATCCTACATCCAGTATATCCTCCCACATCCAACTACACCTAGTACACCCCACTACACCTAGCAGTGATGAAGCCATCTACAGTCAACACGTCATCCGCCTCGGTACCTCTTAACACTTACGACTTAATCCCACATCTGTTGACCCTTTCTGCACCCATCACATCCCCTTATACTCACCACACTCCCCTACACCCGCACATTCTGTCTACACACTCACTGCATCCTCTAATACTCGCTACATCCTTACACACCTTCTACATCCTCCTACACTCACTATGTCCTCCCATACTCGCTACATCCTTACACACCCACTACGCCCGCTTATTACCCTCACAGCATCCTACGCTCACCATACACTTCGACCCCGCTAGGGATATTAACGATGTAATTTAACGTATTCGAAATACTTACTGGAAATCTAAATTAAGAAGCAGTCCACAGGATCTTGGAATGTAAGATCAAACACAGCTTGTAGGAAGAAAATGAGAATTAGCAAAAAAGGGATTAGAAAGAAAATGTCATCAAAGAGTAATAAGAACTGTGAGGAATGCTTTCAATAGATCACAAAGAAGGATACCGTGCATACACCTAAGGCCCGTTTTCTAAAAGTTACCAGCTACGTAAGTATTTTGATTCATTGCTGACCATGGAAAAATTCCCTGACTCATACCACCACAGGCACATGACGTAACCCCTGGGATTGAATATGAAAATGTAGTTATGTAAATATTGAAAGTCATGAAGTGAGTAAATATTTACATATAGTGAATACGAGCAAGTCAGGTGGTTCTGAGGACGTTAGTCGATACAGAAAACTGCATGAGGTACACCAACCTATTGCACATCTGATCAGTGATATAGGCAAGAATTTTGTGCACGAAGGGAAAGCACCAAGTGACTGGAAGCTTCCTGATCGAACACACCAGTTCAGAAAACAACGAAATAAAGAAAAAAAAGATGCTGTTCAACTGTCCTGTCAGTGTTCTTTCGGTTTTAGGTAAAACGCCTGAAGTATTATGATCAAGGATAAAATCGTTAATTATTTTACAAGATATGTCTATGATTATCAACACGAGTTCGGTTAGAAGAGATCATGTTTAACGAAGGATTATAGTCATACTTGAACATGTTTGCTGATGATGCCGAAGGCCATGAAAGAAGCAGAGGATGATGACGATTGCACCAATGTACAAGGGGACCAAGACACTCTTCTGTTATCTGGTTGATGAGAAGCCGGTCCGGGTAGATATAAAGTGACGTAGGCGAGAGAGAGTGAGGGAAAGCCTCAGCATCAGTACTATGTGATAGGAACAGAAGATCCGTGTGTCTGTGTGTGTGTGTGATAGAGAGACTTGAGTGTCAACTCGTATCAGACCTGCCATCAGAGCTGCACTTGAGGAAGATCGTGAGGGAATCGAACCCTCTATTGGCAAATATTAGTAAAGCGATTTCATTACATGGATCAGGGAAGGTTCGGCTTACTCTTCACCACGTATATCATTAAACAGACGCTAGAACACACTTCACGAGTCCGGTTCTTAAAGAAGCACAAAGAACTAATGGAGAGGGTCCAGATGAGGACTGAGCACCAGGGAGAGTTTGCAGGCCGGCGAGTTGCCCGCCATGGAGGAGAGAAGAGTAAGGGGTGACCCGATCCCATCCTTCGAGTTGGAGGACGTCGTGAGATGCAGAGACATCAGAGGGCAAAGCAAGAAGCTTAGAGAGGAGGTTGTTTGAGAGCAGTGTAGGGGAAGCGCTGCTTTCAGTAGCAGGGGAAGGCATGACTGGCAGAGCAGCCTCAGTGACGATATGGTGAACGTGGGCAATGTATATGTACACGCTGAAGAAAGTGTTTGAAAAAAATTGAGGGTTAGGGCCTCCCCTCGAGTGTGAAACTTCCTCATTTATTTAGTTAGAATAGGAGATTATATAGAAGAAATCACACACACACACACACACACACATACATACACATACACACACACACACACACACACACACACACACACACACACACACCCACCCACCCACACCCACACACACCCACACACACACACACACACACACACACAGATGAAAAAGAGCAAATAAGGAGTACATCAGGGTAAGAAAAGAGGAACAGAGAAACTTTGAACAGAACATTCAGAACAAGACAGGGATAATCCAAAACTTGTCCATAAAGCCATGAGGAGTAACATGGCTGTTCAAGGACTGCTAATCATATAAGGGATTTATAGGGAAGTGTTATAGAGGATATGATATAGGGATATATGAGAAATGAATGACCAATTCAGAAGTATTTTCACAGTGGATGACACTATATCCACACCACTAGTGAGATGGAATAGGGAGAAGGTATTGGAGACCGTTGAAATATCTAAAGACTTAAAGAATTACTAAAGGGTTTTGATCCCTTTTTGAAGCTCTTATATCCCGATGATATTTCTCCGTATGTTTGTAAATCCTGTGCGGGTAAACATGACGTAAAGCGCCTGATACGTTGATTAAGATGTTGCTTGGGGGAAAGGGAAAATGCAAAGGACACATCTGTCTATAAGAAAGGAAACCGGGAGAAGGTAGAACCACAGACCAGCAGTCCCCGTAACGAGAGTGATGTGCTGGAACATATAATCAGAGAGGAAATGAATGAATTCGTGCGGAGGAGAAAGCTGAGAGAGGGACAACACGGGTTTTAGGAAAAGAATTCATACAAAAATGAACTTCCTTGATTTCCACGAGAGAGTGAGTTCTGTTCTCTTCAAAATAGAACACTGATCAGATTGTCTATATCTGGACTTCCAGATCTTTGTCACATAGCAGGCTGGTATAGAGACTGGATCTTCAGGAGGGAATAAATAGGAGGCGACTTCGGTGGAGAAGAGATTATCTTAGTGGAAGGGAACAAAGGACACATGTCAGGATGTCCTTCACTCGAAAGTGACTGAGGTCTCGAGTGGCGTGCTGAAAGTCCCTATCTTGGGACCATTGTTCTTTTGATCTATGGAAATGACTTAATCGAAGTATAGCTGTCGTACCTGAGTGTTTGCTGATGATGCCAAGGTCATGAGGGGAAGTGGAAAGTAAAGTCGACCTACAAGTGGGCATAGTCTCATATGTTGGTCGCCCACATGGCTCATGAGATTCAACCCGAGTCATTGTGATGAGTCTTCAATAGTGATAGTATTGAGCAGGCAGTAACCTGAAGGAGCGACTTAGGAGTAAGTATTATCTTCGACTTAACACACTCAGAGTCCAGACTAACGAACGAGACAAACTGTTTGCTGACAAATACTAGAATGCCATTGAAGTAGACGAATGATATGATATTCAGCAAGCTGTTCACAGTATACTTTACGCCAAACCTTGAATACGCATCTCAATACTCCTTTGTGCATCTAGAAGCACTTTTGACTGAAAAAGAAGGTCCAGAGGAGGGCATCAAAGCTGGTACTAGAATTAAGAGACCAGAGTTACAAGGACAGGTGACAGGCATTCCATTTTTCTACCATGGAAGAGAGAAGAGTAAAGAGTGACCTGATCGCAGTCTTAAGATTCTAACTTCTTTGACGACGTCAACAACGAGGGTTCTTGGACAGACGCCAGGATGGGACATCCAGAGGCCCTAACATGGAAGAACCCAGGAAGAAAGCCCGTTCGAGAAGATGTAGATAAGTCCTTCTATAACGTAAGATTGACGGCTGACTGGAATATACTGAATGAGGATGTTGTGAATGTGGACAGCATACATACGGAAGTTGAAAGAGCGAGTATGATGGTAGAGAAAGAGATTGGGTTCCACTGGTGTAGAACGCCCGACCCGTACAGTACAAATGGGTCGTTACACACACACACACACACACACACAAGCGTGATATCCTTATTGACCCCATGAGCACGACGGTACTGCGTACATCGCTACGATCCTTGAGAATGATGGGCTTAACCTTTGACCTGGCCTTTAAGGGTCTCGTTAAAGGTCGAACCGACAAACCCCTGGCTTTTGCTGACGTGCCTCGTGAGGTTAATGAATTTAGGCATCTGTGGATGAGGCGAGATAACCGCTAATGACCTCCCAGTTAATGATGTCCCAGTTGATGATTTCCCAGTTAATGATGTCCCAGTTAATGATGTCCCAGTTGATGACGTCCCAGTTAATGATGTCCCAGTTGATGACGTCCCAGTTAATGATGTCCCAGTTAATGATGTCCCAGTTAGTCTGAATTCTCGCGAAGAATAATACTGGACCAAAAGAATCACATTAACACTTTCTGTACGATACGGGGAGAGGTTTATCTTCCTCTCTCTCTCTCTCTCTCTCTCTCTCTCTCTCTCTCTCTCTCTCTCTCTCTACAAAGGGCGACGCGAATGTAAAACCCTTTCATCAAAATATACACACACACACACACACACACACAGACACACACACACACCAGCTGTAATGCTACAGTGTGCGGTGTTGAGTGTGTGGCTAACGAGGAAGCGTGTGTGTGCCAGAACACGAGAAGGCGATCGAGAATACGGTGACCCGCTGAACTGGTGGGGTCCATAACGTGTGGCACTAGGTACCACCGCCTGACCCATGCCATGACTCTTGGTGTACGAAGATGGGGCTGGTGCCTGAGGAGGGACAGGGAGAAAGCTGTCCAACCAAAGATCAAGGAGACGCTGTTCGATGGGCGATGCCAAGAGGCCCAGGAATGTAGAGGTATTGTACAGTGGAGATATATGACCGGTAGGGTAATGTAGAGGTATTGTACAGTGGAGATATATGACCGGTAGGGTAATGTAGAGGTATTGTACAGTGGAGATATATGACCGGTAGGGTACTGTAGAGGTATCGTACAGTGGAGATATATGACCGGTAGGGTAATGTAGAGGTATCGTACAGTGGAGATATATGACCGGTAGGGTAATGTAGAGGTATCGTACAGTGGAGATATATGACCGGTAGGGTAATGTAGAGGTATCGTACCGTGGAGATATATGACCGGTAGGGTAATGTAGAGGTATCGTACAGTGGAGATATATGACCGGTAGGGTAATGTAGAGGTATCGTACAGTGGAGATATATGACCGGTAGGGTAATGTAGAGGTATCGTACAGTGGAGATATATGACCGGTAGGGTAATGTAGAGGTATCGTACAGTGGAGATATATGACCGGTAGGGTAATGTAGAGGTATCGTACAGTGGAGATATATGACCGGTAGGGTAATGTAGAGGTATCGTAGAGTGGAGATATATGACCGGTAGGGCAATGTAGAGGTATCGTACAGTGGAGATATGTGGACTGTAAAGGAAACAGATATGGCTAGGGCGGTGCAGGGGGTCAGGGAATGGAAATAAGAGAATAAAAAGGAAGGAATATGATGTTTGAGGAAGAATACAAGTATGTTTAGTGGACGCGTGTGAACACCTGAAGTTGCTCCGTAGCTTGGCCTGCAGTTAACTACCGAGTGAAGGAAAAATGGAAATGTTGGAGGGACTAAGAGGAAGGTTATCTGAGGCGTTGGTGGACATACGAGGGATCATTACATTGTAGATGATGTGTTCCTCCCTCCTGCACGACCTGAGTGGAGAATGCTTTCTCTCTCTCTCTCTCTCTCTCTCTCTCTCTCTCTCTCTCTCTCTCTCTCTCTCTCTCTCTCTCTCTCTCTCTCTCTCTCCCCGCCCACATGATCTGACTGGAAAGAAAATACGACTGTGGAGAAAACTGAAGTCATGCAGAGTGAGAGAGACTAAATAGAATTATGAAGGAACCAGACCCATGTGAGGCATGTGGTACTGATGATGTTTCTCCTGCCAGGCTGCAAGAGAGAGGTGGAACACTAAGTGGGCCACGGAGGAAGCTGGTCTGAAACTATCCAATTGAGGATCAGTAACACTGGGGGAATGAGAGGCAGTGCTGGGCCTGGCTTGATGAAAAGGTGGCAGAGCAAACTGTCTTGATGTGTGAGGTATATGTGTCGTCTGTAGATTGGTCAGCAAGATTTTAAGGGAACAACCTGATTCTCTGTACATACCTTTACCCTCCCAGTCCCTACCATCTCATATAGCTTACTAGGTATACTCAACAAACTTATATTTCTGTGGCTTGCAGACTCACTCTTATCCTCATGGCTTTATACATGCGTTCTACTCGGCCTCAGGCACCTCACCATGATCCATACATACACTGAAAGTCCTAACTGATAAATCAACAACACAGTCACCCACTTTCTTAATGTATTTAACAGCAATACCATCCGCTCCAGCCGCCTTGCCACATTTCGTCTTACGTAAGATTTTCGCCACCTCTTCCTTCTTCACCAAACTACTCACCATGACTCTCTCACTTCGCACCGTATAATGAAACACATCGAGCAGTTCTTTATGAATACTTTCTCCATCGCCTCTTCCCTTCATCTCCACCTGTTACCACGTCCTCCTCTGTCCCCCTTTACCGATGTCCCCGTTTGTTCTCTTGTTTTCCGCACTTTATTAATCTCCTTCCAAAGCATCTTCTTATTCTCCCTAAAGTTTAATGATACTTAATCATCCCACCTCTAATTTGCCCTCTTTTTCAACCCCTGCACCTTCCTCTTGACCTCCTGTCGCATTCTCTTTTACATCCCCCAGTCATCTGCACTCCTTCCCTGTAAGTACCGCCCAGATGCCTCTCTTTTCTCTTTCACAAGCAACTTTACTTGTTGATCTCACCACTCACTACCCTTTGTAATCTGCCCACCTCCCACCTTTCTCATGCCACAAGCATCTCTTGCACATGCCATCACTGCTTCCCTAAATACCTCCCGCTCTCCACCTACTCCCCTTGCCTCATTCACTCTCACCTTCTGCCATTATACGCATATTCTCTCCTGGTATTTCTTCTCAGAAGTCTCTTTTTTTAGCTGCTCACTTACTCTCACTACTCACTTATCACCATAATTGTTTCATTTTCTCTAAAAACTTCTACAAATCTTTATCCTCACCACAAAATAATGATCACACATCCCACCAGCTGCCCCGCTCATATATATATATATATATATATATATATATGAGCCGTGTGAACAAGATATTATTAACCCGTCATTGGAGCCAGTCATGAGCCTGCTTCAACACATGAACTAACCCCAAACTCTCCCAGTATATTAATCTTAATTCTACTAAAAGTGATGACTTGATCAACAAGATATATACTTTCCTTTTACTCACGTTTGATTGCCAGAATAATCACCATTAACGACATTACTATGATGAGCCAATCAAGATGGCTTGGGGTCAGGTCAGAGAGAGAGAGAATGAGGGAGGGAGAGGGACAGAGAGAGGTGAGAGGCGAGAGGTGAGAGGTGAAGGCCGGGTGGCACTATAGATATCCCCTTAACCTTCCCACACAAAGGAATTATGGATATGATGGTTAAGGCGAGGCTTGCTGGCATTCTCTCTCTCTCTCTCTCTCTCTCTCTCTCTCTCTCTCTCTCTCTCTCTCTCTCTCTCTCTCTCTCTCTCTCTCATTACTATTTCTGTGTTACGGGGAGAGTTTTACACTCGTGTTGCCTCTTCTCTTAAACTGGTAGATAGTATAAGTGCCCTTTTTTTTACCTTTTGTATGTATATATATATATATATATATATATATATATATATATATATATATATATATATATATATATATCCCTGGGGATAGGGGAGAAAGAATACTTCCCACGTATTCCCTGCGTGTCGTAGAAGGCGACTAAAAGGGAAGGGAGCGGGGGGCTGGAAATCCTCCCCTCTCGTTTTTTTTTAATTTTCCAAAAGGAACAGAGAAGGGGGCCAGGTGAGGATATTCCCTCAAAGGCCCAGTCCTCTGTTCTTAACGCTACCTCGCTATCGCGGGAAATGGCGAATAGTATGAAAAAAAAAAAAAAAAAAAAAGATATATATATATATATATATATATATATATATATATATATATATATATATATATATATATATATATATATGTGTGTGTGTGTGTGTGTGTGTGTGTGTGTAGTGTATGTGTGTGTGTGTGTGTGTGTGTGTGTTTGCGCGTGTGTGTGTGTGTGTGTTGTGTGTGTGTGTGTGTGTGTGTGTGTGTGTTTGCGCGCGTGTGTGTGTGTTTGTGTGTGTGCGTGTGTGTGTGTCGTAAGAAGGAGGATCCCTTGTAGTATGTTTCATTCTGATGACGGTCGTACGTTAGAGTTGACGGTATTGATGTGGTTGGTGAGTCTTCCTTGTTATCTTCTCTGCTGCACGGTATCAGAACTGTTGTATAGCGGTATCTCTCTTGTTATCATCTTCATACTCTGCCCCTCTCTCATCTTTTTGTTTATAATTTGCTCGTTCTTCTTCTTCTTCTTCTTTTTCTTTTACTTCTTCTTCTTCTTCTTCTTCTTCTTCTTCTTCTTCTTCTTCTTCTTCTTCTTCTCTTTCCTTCCATTAACCTTCCTTTTCTTCCCCTTTCCTTCACCACTGCCATCATTCGCTCCGTCTTCTCAATAATACACTTATCTTATCTTCTTCATCATCATCATCATCATCATCATCATCACTTTCTCCCACTCCTCACCTCCTGCCAGTTTAAAGATGGTTTAAGAGTTTTCTGTTCTGCATTTCTCTTAATTATCATTCTTTTCATAACGCTAAAACATCCGGATTAAAGTGATATTCCAAGAAGCATTCAGTAATATTGTTTACCATTACCATCCACAAATAACATTCAGTTGTATCCAGCGCCATTCACAAATAACATTCAGTCGTATCCGGCACCATCCACAAATAACATTCAGTCGTATTTGGCACCATTCACAAGTAACATTCAGTCGTATCCGCCACCATTCACAAGTAACATTCAGTCGTATCCGGCACCATTCACAGTCACATTCAGTTGTATCCGGCACCATTCACAAATAACATTCAGTCGTATCTGGCACCATCCACAGATAATAAGTTGTTACACCAACATATAATTTGAGTGGTAAAATTGAATAACCTTACGGTCATATCCCTTAAGTTTCGTTCACTAATAATCATCTCTGAAGTGTTTATGATTTAAATCCTATTTGACTCAAAGTCGTGATTTTCTCTCTGTATTTCGGTGAGTGAAAAATTTAGGGATACCTCCCTGAAATACGTCTGCTGGAATTCACCCTTGAGCTGGCCAGACCTTTCTCCCTGCAGTAATTCCTTTCATAAATTAAACCAGTATGACTGGCGGCCCGGCAGCACCTTTCACGCAAATCATCGCGAACTGATAACACAAGAGGAAGTCCTGAGAGGTGAACGGCCTCGTAGTGTCTAGGTATGGCTCCTCCTCTCGTGACCTGTTTTGTGGCTCCCAGAAATGTCGGGCACAAAGCCAAGTGTTCATGCTGACAGGAACAAGGTTCAGAAGGATCCCGTGAGGAAGGGGGTCCTCCATCTGCCCCTTCACTTTCTCAAATATCTTGAGTGAGAGTGGACGAATCTCCTGCTTCCTTAGCATCCTTTTGGCAGTCATCCATGAGATCCTTGTTTACTCTTCATGATCCATACACAAATGACTAACAAAAATTAGAGATAAGACAAAAAAAAAAGGAGAAATTCGTAAATAGTTTCCCTCCTCTCTTCTTTTTTCCCTTTCGTTAACCTCTCTATGTTTCACTTCAGCCCCGGCCTTGATGTGTGGCCTTCTGTCCATGACTGGCGCCTCCAACCTTAAAGAAAATGATTGTTTGTTAATGTGATGACCATAGTTAGGGATGATCATAGTGATGATAATCTGATGATCATTTGTTAATGTGATGACCATAGTTAGGAATGATCATAGTGATGATAATCTAATGATCATTTGTTAATGTGATGACCATAGTTAGGGATGATCGTAGTGATGATAATCTAATGATCATTTGTTAATGTGATGACCATAGTTAGGAATGATCATAGTGATGATAATCTAATGATCATTTGTTAATGTGATGACCATAGTTAGGGATGATCATAGTGATGATAATCTAATGATCATTTGTTAATGTGATGACCATAGTTAGGAATGATCATAGTGATGATAATCTAATGATCATTTGTTAATGTGATGACCATAGTTAGGGATGATCATAGTGATGATAATCTAATGATCATTTGTTAATGTGATGACCATAGTTAGGGATGATCGTAGTGATGATAATCTGATGATCCTTTGTTAATGTGATGACCATAGTTAGGGATGATCCTAGTGATGATAATCTGATGATCCTTTGTTAATGTGATGACCATAGTTAGGGATGATCCTAGTGATGATAATCTGATGATCCTTTGTTAATGTGATGACCATAGTTAGGGATGATCCTAGTGGTGATCATGTAAGACGTACACTAATGTTCCTTTCGCTTTGTCTTGCTATAGGTAAGAGCTGGTGCGAGAGATGGGTGTCATGAAGTTATTCTCTGATACCTTCCCCCACGACTCTTAAGTAATACTAGTTACTATCACTCACATAACACAGTCACGTCTCATATATATTCCTGAACCAGTAGTCTGTGATGAAGGCCCTAACTAACCTCTCTAACTCCACTCACTAACACCAACATCGGACTGTAGACTCTCCTACAAGTTATGATCAAGAGTAACTACAAAATCATTGTCAGTTTGAGGATGTTTGTCTATTGTGTAGTACAGGCCACTGGTGGTGCTGCTCCGCCTTCCTCCCACTGGGCCGGACGAGCACATTACAAAAACAAAAACCATAAACTCAGGCAAGTTTGCAGCTTGGTTTACCATATCTGATGCAGGATATGTGATGTGGTGTGCAGCAAACATGTGTACTCTGGGTATCTACACACACACACACACACACACACACACACACACTACTGCTACTACTACTACCACTACTATTGCTACTGCTACTTCTACTACTACTGCTGCACTGCTGCGAGATCGAACACACATTGTTTGAGAGTGAGGGAGGTTTGACCGAAGTGTGTGGGATGCTGGGTAACACAGTGAGGATTCCGGTGACCGACTTAAGAGGCACTTGTGGATATCATAACTACGGAGTTGAGATCTTGTGGGCGATAGATAAATCACACCTTGTAGGATATATCATGACACTTTCTATGATCCGGAGGTCTAGAGAGAGGGAACATTACCATCTTGGTTTATCCATCTGTTTGATGAAGAAACTGGCATACTTCAACAGCGTGCCAGCAGGTGATGATGGTCCAGGAGATGACTGTGGGCGAGTGTCTTGCCTAAGGTGGGCTTCGGAAACACACGAGGGGCAGCACTTTGGTCGACTGATAGCGACGATAGATAGATAGACAGATAGATAGATAGATAGATAGATAGATAGATAGACGTAGATAGATAGACAGATAGATAGATAGATTTCTAGAGAGAGAGAGAGAGAGAGAGAGAGAGAGAGAGAGAGAGGGGGGGGGGGGAGAGAAATAGGGAGAAAGAATGAGAGAGAGAGAGAGAGAGAGAGAGAGAGAGAGAGAGAGAGAGAGAGAGAGAGAGAGAGAGAGAGAGAGAGAGAGAGAAGGTGTAATTACCACGACCTACGACACAGTAGGTGTGAGGGTGAACCATGTCTTGTGATGTGTTGCTGTGGTGGTTGTGGTGATGGTGGTTGTGTGTGTAGGGAAAAGCTGGTGGTGGTGAGTGGTGGTGGTGGGGAGGGAAGGTGGCCGTCATGTGTGTAGGGAAAGAAAGTTGGATAACTGAAAGTGTGTAGACCGGCGTTTTAAGGGTTGTTTAAATTTGCATATGTAGATCGTGTGTGTGTGTGTGTGTGTGTGTGTGTGTGTGTGTGTGTGTGTGTGTGTGTACCTTCTGATGCTGTTTAGATATTCACTTAAGCGCTTATCCTTATGTATATTTTGACAAGGGAAGTCATGACTCATGGGTGTAGGGTACACACACACACACACACACACACACACACACACACACACACACACACACAGTCGTAGGTTGAAGATCACAGAGGGATTGGAAGGGACGTAAAGATCAGGACACCACAGCCGGGTCCTGTGCGAGTGGAAAGGAGAGAGAGAGAGAGAGAGAGAGAGAGAGAGAGAGAGAGAGAGAGAGAGAGAGATTGGGGGAATACATCCCAAATACGAGACAGAGACACGGGAACATGGGATACGTGAGGAATATATGTCAGTTAACCAGAGAGAGAGAGAGAGAGAGAGAGAGAGAGAGAGAGAGAGAGAGAGAGAGAGAGAGAGAGAGAACAAGGAGAAGCAATGTTTATTGTTAGGTGAACATCGTGGTGAGGGTGAGCAGGGGATGTGACTAGAATACATGATGAAGAAAATATCGAAAAGGAAGACAACAAGACAGCGAGCCAAGTTCAGCATGAATGAAATGAACATGACACCAATGTGTATCTATTTTTGAACAACATTACAATAAAGACATACAAGTTACAAAAATATATATATCTTTCTTTGAACAGAAATACAAAAAAGACATACGACTTCAATAAAATCAAATCATGATTTTGTATGCTCGTTTGATCACCTGGAGGTGAGGATGTCTAGGTTAATGTGCACTGAATGTTTTGATAAATGATAATGTCAAGAATTGAGAAAGACAAATGAGCATGATTCATACAGGATGTATGATGCGAGACTCTGAGACGCTGAGAAGAAAATTGCACAGGTAAGTAGGAGAAACTTAAGATGTAATGAGGGATTGGAAATCACACACACACACACACACACACACACAAATGTATATATATATATATATATATATATATATATATATATATATATATATATATATATATATATATATATATATTGTTGACTGGTTGGTAAGGTTATTTAATGTATGTATGACTCATTGTGAGGTGCCTCAGGATTGCCGGAATGCTTGCATTGTACCATTGTAACAAAGGCAAAGGGGATAAAAGTGAGTGCTCAAATTACAGAGGTAAAAGTTTGTTGAGTATTCCTGGTAAATTATATGGGAGGGTATTGATTGAGAGGGTGAAGGCATGTACAGAGCATCAGATTGGGGAAGAGCAGTGTGGTTTCAGAAGTGGTAGAGGATGTGTTGATCAGGTGTTTGCTTTGAAGAATGTATGTGAGAAATACCTAGAAAAGCAAATGGATTTGTATGTAGCATTTATGGATCTGGAGAAGGCATATGAGAGTTGATAGAGATGCTCTGTGGAAGGTATTAAGAATATATGGTGTGGGAGGCAAGTTGTTAGAAGCAGTGAAAAGTTTTTATCGAGGATGTAAGGCATGTGTACGAGTAGGAAGTGAGGAAAGTGATTGGTTCTCAGTGAATGTTGGTTTGTGGCAGGGGTGCATGATGTCTCCATGGTTGTTTAATTTGTTTATGGATGGGGTTGTTAGGGAGGTGAATGCAAGAGTTTTGGAAAGGGGCAAGTATGCAGTCTGTTCTGGATGAGAAGGCTTGGGAAGTGAGTCAGTTGTTGTTCGCTGATGATACGGCGCTGGTGGCTGATTCGGGTGAGAAACTGCAGAAGCTTGTGACTGAATTTGGTAAAGTGTGTGAAAGAGGAAAGCTGAGAGTAAATGTGAATAAGAGCAAGGTTATAAGGTACAGTAGGGTTGAGGGACCCACCCACATATACATGTATATACATAAACGCCCACACACGCGTATAAACATACCTATACACTTCAACGTATACATATACATACACAGACATATACATATATACACATGTACATATTCATACTTGATGCCTTCATCTATTCTCGTCGCCACCCCGCCACATGAAATGACACTCCACTCCCCCCCACGCGCGCGCGAGGCAGCGCTATGAAAAGACAACAAAGGCCACATTCGTTCACATTCAGTCTCTAGTTGTCGTGTTTAATGCACCGAAACCACAGCTCCCTTTCCACATCCAGGCCCCACAAAACTTTCCACGGTTTACCCCAGACGCTTCACATGCCTTAGGTCAATCCATTGACAGCACGTCCACGGAAATGCCTGCTGTGTGTATAGTCAATAGCCCCAGCTATAGGACGAAGGTGGCAGTGTTTGGTAGGCGGGGGACGACGTACCATAACGTGTCACACATGGCGCACCAGGTGATAGGACTATATGTATATTTCGCTTTAGTGAAGACTTAAGAGCCCATAAGTCCAGTATAAGACTCCTCCATCGTAGGAGGTAAGACTGTATGGAAAGATACAGTCTAGTGAATCAACAGGGGCGACTCAGAAGAACTGTGTGAACTGTACGTGAGGTGGAAAGCTGAACTCCCTCACACTAGTTATGGGATTCCCAAGCGAGAGACGTGGTCATACTGCAGGGGAACATCCCGGCTACTGATGGCTGGCTTGTGATGAGAGACTCAGTTAATGGTGGAGACTGGAGGGTGAGCAGTTAGAACTGGCATGAGGCGACAGACCCGACTGGTATCATGTGAGGAGGATTGAGGTGAAGAGTGAGGCTTTCCAGGAAACTGTCTCACGCATGATGATGGCAATGGAAATCTGGGAAGGTGGAGGTGGAAGGTGTAAGCTGATGATGGTGGAGTGTTCGGAGTGTTGCTTGATGTGCTCTTCTGTGCTGCTCACGCAAAGAATTTACGTATGATATTACTAGTTTATGTATAATATTATTTGTTTTTTATGTTAGTTGAGATGGTACAGACAGACAGCCGACTCCCTAATCAAGGCCATCCCATTAACGATATATATATATATATTCCCTGGGGATAGGGGAGAAAGAATACTTCCCACGTATTCCCTGCGTGTCGTAGAAGGCGACTAAAAGGGAAGGGAGCGGGAGGCTGGAAATCCTCCCCTCTCGTTTTTTTTTTTTTTTTTTTTTTTTCCCCAAATGAAGGAACAGAGAAGAGGGCTAGGTGAGGATATTCCCTCAAAGACCCAGTCCTCTGTTCTTAACGCTACCTCGCTATCGCGGGAAATGGCAAATAGTATGAAAGAAAAGAAAAAAAAAAAAAAAAAAATATATATATATATATATATATATATATATATATATATATATATATATATATATATATATATATATTATATTTATTTATTTATTATACTTTGTCGCTGTCTCCCGCGTTTGCGAGGTAGCGCAAGGAAACAGACGAAAGAAATGGCCCAACCCCCCCCCCCCCCCCTACACATGTATATACATACGTCCACACACGCAAATATACATACCTACACAGCTTTCCATGGTTTACCCCAGACGCTTCACATGCCTTGATTCAATCCACTGACAGCACGTCAACCCCGGTATACCACATCGCTCCAATTCACTCTATTCCTTGCCCTCCTTTCACCCTCCTGCATGTTCAGGCCCCGATCACACAAAATCTTTTTCACTCCATCTTTCCACCTCCAATTTGGTCTCCCTCTTCTCCTCGTTCCCTCCACCTCCGACACATATATCCTCTTGGTCAATCTTTCCTCACTCATTCTCTCCATGTGCCCAAACCACTTCAAAACACCCTCTTCTGCTCTCTCAACCACGCTCTTTTTATTTCCACACATCTCTCTTACCCTTACGTTACTCACTCGATCAAACCACCTCACACCACACATTGTCCTCAAACATCTCATTTCCAGCACATCCATCCTCCTGCGCACAACTCTATCCATAGCCCACGCCTCGCAACCATACAACATTGTTGGAACCACTATTCCTTCAAACATACCCATTTTTGCTTTCCGAGATAATGTTCTCGACTTCCACACATTCTTCAAGGCCCCCAGAATTTTCGCCCCCTCCCCCACCCTATGATCCACTTCCGCTTCCATGGTTCCATCCGCTGCCAGATCCACTCCCAGATATCTAAAACACTTCACTTCCTCCAGTTTTTCTCCATTCAAACTCACCTCCCAATTGACTTGACCCTCAACCCTACTGTACCTAATAACCTTGCTCTTATTCACATTTACTCTTAACTTTCTTCTTCCACACACTTTACCAAACTCAGTCACCAGCTTCTGCAGTTTCTCGCATGAATCAGCCACCAGCGCTGTATCATCAGCGAACAACAACTGACTCACTTCCCAAGCTCTCTCATCCCCAACAGACTTCATACTTGCCCCTCTTTCCAAAACTCTTGCATTTACCTCCCTAACAACCCCATCCATAAACAAATTAAACAACCATGGAGACATCACACACCCCTGCCGCAAACCTACATTCACTGAGAACCAATCACTTTCCTCTCTTCCTACACGTACACATGCCTTACATCCTCGATAAAAACTTTTCACTGCTTCTAACAACTTTCCTCCCACACCATATATTCTTAATACCTTCCACAGAGCATCTCTATCAACTCTATCATATGCCTTCTCCAGATCCATAAATGCTACATACAAATCCATTTGCTTTTCTAAGTATTTCTCACATACATTCTTCAAAGCAAACACCTGATCCACACATCCTCTACCACTTCTGAAACCACACTGCTCTTCCCCAATCTGATGCTCTGTACATGCCTTCACCCTCTCAATCAATACCCTCCCATATAATTTACCAGGAATACTCAACAAGCTTATACCTCTGTAATTTGAGCACTCACTCTTATCCCCTTTGCCTTTGTACAATGGCACTATGCACGCATTCCGCCAATCCTCAGGCACCTCACCATGAGTCATACATACATTAAATAACCTTACCAACCAGTCAACAATACAGTCACCCCCTTTTTTAATAAATTCCCCTGCAATACCATCCAAACCTGCTGCCTTGCCGGCTTTCATCTTCCGCAAAGCTTTCACTACCTCTTCTCTGTTTACCAAATCATCTTCCCTAACCCTCTCACTTTGCACACCACCTCGACCAAAACACCCTATATCTGCCACTCTGTCATCAAACACATTCAACAAACCTTCAAAATACTCACTCCATCTCCTTCTCACATCACCACTACTTGTTATCACCTCCCCACCTGCGCCCCTCACTGAAGTTCCCATTTGCTCCCTTGTCTTACGCACTTTATTTACCTCCTTCCAGAACATCTTTTTATTCTCCCTAAAATTTAATGATACTCTCTCACCCCAACTCTCATTTGCCCTTTTTTTCACCTCTTGCACCTTTCTCTTGACCTCCTGTCTCTTTCTTTTATACATCTCCCACTCAGTTGCATTTCCTCCCTGCAAAAATCGTCCAAATGCCTCTCTCTTCTCTTTCACTAATACTCTTACTTCTTCATCCCACCACTCACTACCCTTTCTAATCAACCCACCTCCCACTCTTCTCATGCCACAAGCATCTTTTGCGCAATCCATCACTGATTCCCTAAATACATCCCATTCCTCCCCCACTCCCCTTACTTCCATTGTTCTCACCTTTTTCCATTCTGTACTCAGTCTCTCCTGGTACTTCCTCACACAGGTCTCCTTCCCAAGCTCACTTACTCTCACCACCCTCTTCACCCCAACATTCACTCTTCTTTTCTGAAAACCCATACAAATCTTCACCTTAGCCTCCACAAGATAATGATCAGACATCCCTCCAGTTGCACCTCTCAGCACATTAACATCCAAAAGTCTCTCTTTCGCACGCCTGTCAATTAACACGTAATCCAATAACGCTCTCTGGCCATCTCTCCTACTTACATAAGTATACTTATGTATATCTCGCTTTTAAAACCAGGTATTCCCAATAATCAGTCCTTTTTCAGCACATAAATCTACAAGCTCTTCACCATTTCCATTTACAACACTGAACACCCCATGTATACCAATTATTCCCTCAACTGCCACATTACTCACCTTTGCATTCAAATCACCCATCACTATAACCCGGTCTCGTGCATCAAAACCACTAACACACTCATTCAGCTGCTCCCAAAACACTTGCCTCTCATGATCTTTCTTCTCATGCCCAGGTGCATATGCACCAATAATCACCCACCTCTCTCCATCAACTTTCAGTTTTACCCATATTAATCGAGAATTTACTTTCTTACATTCTATCACATACTCCCACAACTCCTGTTTCAGGAGTATTGCTACTCCTTCCCTTGCTCTTGTCCTCTCACTAACCCCTGACTTTACTCCCCAGACATTCCCAAACCACTCTTCCCCTTTACCCTTGAGCTTCGTTTCACTCAGAGCCAAAACATCCAGGTTCCTTTCCTCAAACATACTACCTATCTCTCCTTTTTTCACATCTTGGTTACATCCACACACATTTAGGCACCCCACTCTGAGCCTTCGAGGAGGATGAGCACTCCCCGCGTGACTCCTTCTTCTGTTTCCCATTTTAGAAAGTTAATACAAGGAGGGGAGGATTTCTGGCCCCCCGCTCCAGTCCCCTCTAGTCTCTTTCTACGACACGCGAGGAATACGTGGGAAGTATTCTTTCACCCCTATCCCCAGGGATAATATACATATATATATACTTATACACATACACACACATACACATACATACGCACATATACACACACACACATACATATATATACATATGAAAAATGTAAGAAAAAATTTAGAAAACCTAACCTAACCTAGGCCAGGTACCCATTTCATCGACCGACCCTTAGAGATGGATGAACACCTGGGTTGACTGTGGACCGACTGCCGTAACCAGGATTCGAACCTGTGCGCTCGACCCTGGGCGGCCCGTGAATGTGTCACGGTCAGGAACGCTAACCCCCACACCACGGGGGTCCTAGGATAAGGCAGTGTACGTTATTGTGTGTGTGTGTGTGTGTGTGTGTGTGTGTGTAGATAAACAGATATTTATACGTCCATATATAAATGTATGTATATGTATGTATCTATACATATGTATACCCTGGGACAGATCCAGTATTATGAGGCCCTGGAGTCCAGTGGCAGACCTTACGTTACCTCATGACAGTACACACACACACACACACACACACACACACAGCTATATGGCAAAATAAGCTCAGCTCAGTGTTGTCATGTCGCCTTTGTACAAGAAAGCTGGGGGGCAGGTGAGGCGCCCTGCCGATCATGCAGGCATGTCCTGGGTCAGTGAGAGACAGCACACGTCGTGGATGAGTATCTGCTTGCCATGCTATGAGCACAACTAGGTATTTCATTTCGTAGTTCCTTAAGTATGAATTATTCATAAATATATTTTTGATGACATTATCTTTGAAAATTCAGTGTATGTTATATATCTGTTTATATGTTATATCAGGCTTGGCGTATGCAATATCATATAGGAAATGTCTGTATATGTGAAATGTGATGACTATTGGCAGTCAAGAGGTGGAGACAATATCCAGTGATCATCTCTTACATAATCTCACACAACGAGAGTTGATCATTACCACTTCCTGAGCATGGTCGGCCTCTGACTCATGACATTCTGATGTATTAAGAGAAATGCTTCATGAAATGCTGGTCCCAGCACTGTTGGCAGTCAGTGCTGTGGTGATTCATTTCCCTGTAGGCTCATAGGAAAAAAAAAAAAAAAAAAAAAAAAAATATATATATATATATATATATATATATATATATATATATATATATATATATATATATATATATATATATATATATATTTTCCCTGGGGATAGGGGAGAAAGAATACTTCCCACGTATTCCCTGCCTGTCGTAGAAGGCGACTAAAAGGGGAGGGAGCGGGGGGCTGGAAATCCTCCCCTCTCGTTTTTTTTTTTTTAATTTTCCAAAAGAGGGAACAGAGAATTGCGCCAGGTGAGGGTATTCCCTCAAAGGCCCAGTCCTCTGTTCTTAACGCTACCTCGCTAATGCGGGAAATGGCGAATAGTTTGAAAGAAAGAAAAAAGTATATATATATTCGCCATTTCCCGAGTAAGCGAGGTAGCGCCAAGAACAGAGGACTAAGCCTTGGAGGGAATATCCTCACTTGGGCCCCCTTCTCTGTTCTTTCTTTTGGAAAATTAGGATACACATCGCGCGCTCACATACACGCCAGTGAAATACAACACGGATTCGAGGAAGCAAAGTCATCAGGAACAAATCTGGTGGACGTCTATAAGGCAGTGAACTCCATGTTGACCAGCGAGAAGAATGGCTTGATCTTATGTTCCTGGACTGCCAGGATGTGTGTCACTCTCACACATGAGGTTGGTAAAGAAGTTGGATCTTCAGGGAGGAATGACAGAGAGAGAGAGAGATGACTGTACTGAACAGAAGGTTAACTTAGTGACACGCAGGAGAGGACCATAGACAGAAGGTTAACTTAGTGACACGCAGGAGAAGACCATAGACAGAAGGTTAACTTAGTGACACTCAGGAGAGGACTATAGACAGAAGGTTAACTTAGTGACACTCAGGAGAGGACTATAGACAGAAGGTTAACTTAGTGACACTCAGGAGAGGACTATAGACAGAAGGTTAACTTAGTGACACTCAGGAGAGGACTATAGACAGAAGGTTAACTTAGTGACACTCAGGAGAGGACAATAGACAGAAGGTTAACTTAGTGACACGCAGGAGAGGACAATAGACAGAAGGTTAACTTAGTGACACGCAGGAGAGGACTATAGACAGAAGGTTAACTTAGTGACACGCAGGAGAGGACTATAGACAGAAGGTTAACTTAGTGACACGCAGGAGAAGACCATAGACAGAAGGTTAACTTAGTGACACTCAGGAGAGGACAATAGACAGAAGGTTAACTTAGTGGCACGAAGAAGAGAATAATAGACAGAAGGTTAGGTTAGTGGCACGCAGCAGAGAACAATGGAAGGTTAACTTAGTGGCACGAAGCAGAGAACAATAGACAGAAAGTTAACTTAATGGCACGGAACAGAGAACAATGGACACAAGGTTAACATAGTGACACGAAGCAGAGAACAGTAGACAGAGGGTCAACTCAGTGACACGGAACAGAGAACATTAGACGTATAGTCAGTGAAGCATTTCCGAAATGTGATGGGCTCACCAGTGGCGTCCCACAAGGCTCGATTTTAGAGCCATTGTTCTTCTTGATCTTTGTAAATAATGTGCCAAATGGGCTGGACTCTTACCTGTTTGTGAATGATTTCATCTGGATGATGTGGGAAGTATAGAATGATGGAGATTTATCAGCTTACAGGAAAATGCGAGTAAATGTAAAGTAATGAGGACGGGACATAGTGGAAGGAGATATCCGTGCGTTCACTGTTCAGCAGGAGGTAAATAACGCGGATCTTTCTTTGAAAATGACTTAGGGCTTGACACTGAGGCTAACCTGGTCACAAGAGCTCCACAGCAAGAGAGATGATAGAGAGACAAGCTGTGTGATGGCATATATCAGTTAGGGTACATGGTAGAGACAAGCTGTGTGACGGCATGTATCAGTTAGGGTACATGGTAGAGACAAGCTGTGTGATGGCATATATCAGTTAGGGTACATGGTAGAGACAAGCTGTGTGACGGCATATATCAGTTAGGGTACATGGTAGAGACAAGCTGTGTGATGGCATATATCAGTTAGGGTACATGGTAGAGACAAGCTGTCTGATGGCATATATCAGTTAGGGTACATGGTTAAGGAAATGTTCGGCAAGTCATTCTCAGAGAAGTGTTCCCCTGTTTCGTCTTCGCTCTGCAAGACGCTACGAGATTGGATTGAGCGGATCTAGAGAAGGGCAGTAAAGAAGGTGCCTAAATTAGGAGAAATGAGCTACAAAGGGAGGTCGAAAGCTATAGATCTGCTTTCCATGGAAGAGAGAAGAGTAAGAGGTGACTTGATGGCTTTGATCCTGGATGTCGCCACGGTACTCTAATGGCCTTTGGCGACGCTGAAGTGGCTTCAAGGTAAGCCTTCACTTAGGATGACACCGCGGGTGAACAGGTCATGATGAGGTGCAGTGACACACCTATACCAGAGATCATAACAAAATAGGCTTCGTAAGAAACGTGTCAGAACGTACGTCATGACAGAATACGAACAGTTTAGAAAGATGTTTGATGCTAGAGAACGTACGTCATGACAGAATACGAACAGTTTAGAAAGATGTTTGATGCTTGAGAACGTACGTGATGACAGAATACGAACAGTTTAGAAAGATGTTTGATGCTAGAGAACGTACGTCATGACAGAATACGACAGTTTAGAAAGACGTTTGATGCTAGAGAACGTACGTCATGACAGAATACGACAGTTTAGAAAGACGTTTGATATTAGAGAACGTTTAAGAAATCGTACTCACACACACACACACACACACACACACACACACACACACACACACACACACACACACACACACACACACACAGTCTTCGTCCTCTTACATCTGTTTTGTTTCTGTTTCCTCTGAGCTTTGCATAATGTAGCGACGCTTGGATGCCTTAGGTAAAGAGGTCAGAGTTCAGGGTCATGAGGACCGTGAGGGCAAGGCGTGAGTTGGCTGAGTGATCGAATGCCCCATTATCTTCCCCCGAGTCCTCCCGGTGAAGTGATGTCAACTGTGGTTCTTATGTAGTTTGTATGTTTACCGGTTTATCTCTAATATCATGGCAGTTTTAAGGTTCATTTTTTTTTGTCTTCATGTGTTGCATGTAATGCTTCAAGGCTAGCTGAAGCAGCTGTAACGTTTCAGTATTTCTACTTTTCTTTTTTCGATTATCGAAAGTCACTGCCAGGTTTGGTGAGGCACAGAGCAGAGCCTCTGTCTGTGCTTCCTCTGTGTCCTCATCAGAACAAGTCTCCTTCCTCTCCCAGATACAGAAAGGACTGGATTATTTTTTTGGTCTTTGATACAGTAAGCCCCCTCCTCCTCCCCCATCCTTCCCAGTCGCTACAGCGACTCCTCTTGCTGAATACAGTAGGGAGTGATCAGCCAATCAGGTCAATACAGTAGGGAGTGATCAGCCACTCAGGTCAATACAGTAGGGAGTGATCAGCCACTCAGGTCAATACAGTAGGGAGTGATCAGCCACTCAGGTCAATACAGTAGGGAGTGATCAGCCACTCAGGTCAATACAGTAGGGAGTGATCAGCCACTCAGGTCAATACAGTAGGGAGTGATCAGCCACTCAGGTCAATACAGTAGGGAGTGATCAGCCACTCAGGTCAATACAGTAGGGAGTGATCAGCCACTCAGGTCAATAGAGTAAGGAGTGATCAGCCACTCAGGTCAATAGAGTAGGGAGTGATCAGCCACTCAGGTCAATACAGTAGGGAGTGATCAGCCACTCAGGTCAATACAGTAGGGAGTGATCAGCCACTCAGGTCAATACAGTAGGGGGTGATCAGCCACTTAGGTCAATACAGTAGGTAGTGATCAGCCACTCAGGTCAATGCAGTAGGGAGTGATCAGCCACTCAGATCAATACAGCAGGGAGTGATCAGCCACTAAGGTCAATACAGTCGGGAGTGATCAGCCACTCAGGTCAATACAGTAGGGAGTGATCAGCCACTCAGGTCAATACAGTAGGGAGTGATCAGCCACTCAGGTCAATACAGTAGGGAGTGATCAGCCACTCAGGTCAATACAGTAGGGAGTGATCAGCCACTCAGGTCAATACAGTAGGGAGTGATCAGCCACTCAGGTCAATACAGTAGGGAGTGATCAGCCACTCAGGTCAATAGAGTAAGGAGTGATCAGCCACTCAGGTCAATAGAGTAGGGAGTGATCAGCCACTCAGGTCAATACAGTAGGGAGTGATCAGCCACTCAGGTCAATACAGTAGGGAGTGATCAGCCACTCAGGTCAATACAGTAGGGGGTGATCAGCCACTTAGGTCAATACAGTAGGTAGTGATCAGCCACTCAGGTCAATGCAGTAGGGAGTGATCAGCCACTCAGATCAATACAGCAGGGAGTGATCAGCCACTAAGGTCAATACAGTCGGGAGTGATCAGCCACTCAGGTCAATACAGTAGGGAGTGATCAGCCACTCAGGTCAATACAGTAGGGAGTGATCAGCCACTCAGGTCAATACAGTAGGGAGTGATCAGCCACTCAGGTCAATACAGTAGGGAGTGATCAGCCACTCAGGTCAATACAGTAGGGAGTGATCAGCCACTCAGGTCAATACAGTAGGGAGTGATCAGCCACTCAGGTCAATACAGTAGGGAGTGATCAGCCACTCAGGTCAATACAGTAGGGAGTGATCAGCCACTCAGGTCAATACAGTAGGGAGTGATCAGCCACTCAGGTCAATACAGTAGGGAGTGATCAGCCACTCAGGTCAATAGAGTAAGGAGTGATCAGCCACTCAGGTCAATACAGTAGGGAGTGATCAGCCACTCAGGTCAATACAGTAGAGGCCACTAATCTTGTTTCGCTGTTCCGGTCGCACGAGAACCTTTTTTTCCCTCATTTGAATACGAAAGATACCGTTAAGTGTTCTTGACAATATATATATATATATATATATATATATATATATATATATATATATATATATATATATATATATATATATATTATACCTGGGGATAGGGGAGAAAGAATACTTCCCACGTATTCCCTGCTTGTCGTAGAAGGCGACTAAAAGGGAAGGGAGCGGGGGGCTGGAAATCCTCCCCTCTTGTTTTTTTTTTAATTTTCCAAAAGAAGGAACAGAGAAGGGGGCCAGGTGAGGATATTCCCTCCGAGGCCCAGTCCTCTGTTCTTAACGCTACCTTGCTAACGCGGGAAATGGCGAATAGTTTGAAAGAAAGAAAATATATATATATATATATATATATATATATATATATATATATATATATATATATATATATATATATATACATATATACTTATATCTCAGTGGAGGATGAAGGATATGTTAAGGTTTAAGGTTAGACAAACACAGGATCACTAACTTTGTTTATTAGTCGCCACACTGAAGCCGACCAGTGGGTCATGAGGATACACATGCATCGTAGAAGACCTCTCCACGTTGTACACTACAAGGGTCTCCATTACTCCCCCCTCACGTGTGATGCTATCCGTACTCTAACTTTTGAAAAGGTTAGAACCTGCCGAGTGTGTGGGTTTATATGTACCTCCTGATGGATCCCCTTGACATCATCATAGGTTTAGTCTCATGCCTGAGGACTCTTCTCATATACTCGAGTACCAGATACAAGCCACATTACTGCAGACTTCTTCATCTATAGTCAGAGATAATTTCTATATAAAATGGTCCCTTGCAAAACATCATAAACATATATTGACGAAGATTTGACCCAACAGGAAAACATCCTAGCTTCTACCGAAGATGTGTCTGAACTCAGGTTGGTTCATTTGCTTCAAAAGACTTCAGTATACCACCCTAACCCTCGTCTGCCTACGGTACCCAAAAAATATGCATTACACTGTAAGTTCACAATCATAAAGAGTGTTAAGGATTATCTATTGGACTGATTAACTCCTAGAACCTCTTATTATAAGGGATTGTATCACATAGATGAGAAGTATCTCTCCATGAAGCAAGTGTGAAGCATAAATCCAGATGTCGCAGGAAATTAGAAAGTAGATTAGAATCTAGTCAGACGTTAAGACCAGCTGTGGATCAGTGTGGCTGAATGATACCACCTGACCACAAGAATCAAGACGTCATGCAAACGTACCTGGTGGTGATCACGACGTATCATATCTAAGTAAAAATTGATTGGACTCTTGTGATACTCTCGTAAGGATCATGAACACATTTGTCACTAAAATACATTGGCTGGTGTAAGGGGAAATTTTTCGTGTGGGATAATGATAGTCAGTTGACGTATGATTCTTATAATCTGAATAATTATCATCCTGGAGTAAGAGATTGAAGCTCAGACAACGGCAACATAGAGCACCTAAGATGGTTATTGATGCGACGTAGTCTTCATGACCTCCGTGTAGCCCCAACACCCCTAGCAGGTTCCTCCTTCCTCTCCAGGAAATGTCTGGCTCAGTGAACTACAAAGGGATGCATCTAAGAAGCATAGAAAGACACCGGTAGAGATGACGTCCCACGATACACACATCTTCAGTGATGCTGGAGATGTGCCACTGGATGTACCAGCGTTCCTCACCATAGCAGCGCACCTTACAACAGCCGGCTGTTCGGGAGCGAGCTATGGTGACCTTCCACACCTCAGTTGTGGCTAGTCTAGATAACCTTAAGAGAAAACCAGAGTGCAAAAATAATAATCTATATAGGAGGCTAGATCACTTAAGAATTCCAATTCCCAAGCAATCTTATGCTTGTGTCTTGGGGGTAACTTGTACCTGCTCGCTGGCGCAGGTTGATTCCCTCTCTTGCCTGACACACGACTTACATAGAGTTTGAATTTTAAGGTCTTGCAGTATAATGGGCTGGGGGTACCAAATACATATAGACTTATATATATATATATAAAACATATTTTATCAACAATTCTCAACCTCTGAGCCAGCTCAGAGATCTTAACGCTCGTAGAATTTTAAGAAAATATCCGATCATGATTGTCATGTTATTTTGGTCCAGCCTGCAACACGTGTAGAAAGATTTCTGACAATTTAGCATTTGTGTGTGACGATAGACTCTCTTATAAAACGACTATGAACAATGTTCTGCTTTTTTTTCTCTTCGCTTGTGTTATTTGGATTTCATTTCTCTTATTATCACACATGTAAAATGAGTTCTTGATTTTGTAATTCTCGCATTTTCGAACCATCATTCAGTGAAGACCTAAGCTGTCAAGACGAGTGTGTCCTTCCCTTGGCGTCTGGCCACCAAGGCGCGGGCTGCGGCCGCTACCCCAACCAGCGCGCCCACGGCCATCAGCGACAGCAGGAGGGCGCTCGTGCCTGACTTCCACCAGGAGGCGACATCTTCGGTTGTACGTGGGGAAGAATATCCAAGATCCGCGGCCTCGTCTTCCTCGGCTGCAGATCGCTCGTTCCTCACCAAAGCCTTGGCGTGCGACGTGCCGTAGTCTAAGGGTACGTCCTCGATGAGCGGGCGAGCCTCTCGAAGTGGCAGCACGACACGGCCGGAGTCGGTGACCTTCACCAAGAGGTTGTCACCCTCGGGGTCCACAGTGACGGGGCTGGACTCCACCACAGGCGCAGTGACGAGCTGCTGCGCGGCCACACTCACCATCATGCTCTCCCCCTCCCCGATAGACCGTCGGCCTCGACCAGCGTGGCTGCGAGGTCGAGGAGGAGGTAGATACAGCCCTGTTAAGAGGAAGCAGAGAAAAGATTAATGTAAAGATGTCATAGTATACTGTAGACAGCTGCAGTTAGTATCAAACTGAGCTAGTATACTGTAGACAGCTGCAGTTAGTATCAAACTCAGATAGTATACTGTAGACAGATGCAGTTAGTATCAAACTGAGATAGTATACTGTAGACAGCTGCAGTTAATATCAAACTGAGATAGTATACTGTAGACAGATGCAGTTAGTATCAAACTTGTTTTCATTCAACATTGATTTCAACAGTTTTGTCTACATCAGACGTAGCAGCTGTCTGTATTACTCTCTACCTAAGACCCAACAGCTCTTTGTATTACTCTTGACATCAGACGTAGCAAATGTCAATATCACCGTTTACAACAGACGTAGCAACTGTCCGTATCATACGTATTGATGTAGACGTGTGCATTGTCTGGCATTACAATCTCGGCAGCGACACTATGAACACCTTACCTGCCCAAGACTGAAGAGAGAGTCCATGTTTGAAGGATCATGTGAGGAGTTGAATCTTTGTCCTGTATCATACCTTGGATAGAACTCTACCAAACACATGCAAACGCCCAAATGTTTTCCCCTCTGTGTGTTTTGGTAAAATGGGCATTTGATTTACGAGATACTGTGAATGGGATTACTTGGAGGTTGATAACCGGTTTACCACAGAAAGCATCTGCTTATCATGTAACATAGTCGGATTCAATAGAGTTTGCACAACTTTACAAACATTGAGGTTTCGTTATGTAAATGTATTTCAATTTCTAAAAGAGGAAACAGGAGTCAAGCTGTGAGTGCTCATCCTCCTCGAAGGTTCAGATTGGGATGTCTGAATGTGTATGAATATAACCAAGATGAGAAGAAAGGAGAGATAGGTATGTATGTTTGAGGAAAGAAACCTGGATGTTCTGGCTCTGAGTGAAACGAAGCTCAAGAGTAAAGGGGAAGAATATTTTGGAAACGTCTCGGGAGTAAAGTCAGGAGTTGATATGAGGATAAGAGCTAAGGAAGGAGTAGCACTACTCCTGAAGCAGGGGTTGTGAGGGTGTGTGATGGGGGGTGTAAGGAAGTATAATCTAGATCGATGTGGGTAAAACTGAAAGAGGATGGCGAGAGATGGGTGATTATTGGTGCTTATGCACCTGATTATGAGAGGAAAGATCATGAGAGGCAAGTGTTTTGGGAGAAGCTGAGTGGGTGTGTCAGCAGTTTTGGTGCACAAGACTGGGTATTAATGATGGGCAATTTAAATGCGAAAGATGATTAATGTGGCACTTGAGGTATAATTGGTACGCATTGGGTATTCAGTGTTGTGAGTGGAAATGGGTTACAGCTTGTGAATTTGTGTCCTGAAAACTGGTGGTTGGGATTACCTGGTTAGGAAATATATATATATATATATATATATATATATATATATATATATATATATATATATATATATATATATATGTACACACACACACACACACACACACACACACACAAGTATACGTATGTGAGTAGGACAGACGCTCAAAGGGTATTATTAGATTACGTATTAATTGATTGGTGTGTGAGATAGAGATTATTGGATGTAAATGTGCTGAGAGGGGCAGCTGGAGGGATGTCAGATCACTATCTTGAGGAGGCGAAGGTGAAGATTTGTAGAGGTTTTTTAAAAAAGAGGAGAGAATGTAGAAGAGAAGAGAGTGGTGAGAGTAAGTGAGCTTGGTAAGGAGACTTGTGAGAAGAAATACCAGGAAAGATTGAATGTAGAATGGCAAAAGGTGAGAGCAAATGAAGTGAGGGGAGTTGGTGAGGAATGGGAGGTATTTAGGGAAGCAGTGATGGCATGTGCAAGAGATGCATGTAGCATGAGAAAGGTGGGAGGTGGCAGATTAGAAAGGGTAATGTTTGGTGGGTTGAAGAAGTAAAGTTAATAATGAAAGAGATAAGAAAGACGTTTGGACGATACTTACTAGGAAAGTGTACGAATGACTGGGAGATGTATAAGAGAAAGCGGCTGGAGGGATATGTTGCTATATATATATATATATATATATGCATAATGATGCTGCTCATAGATCATCTGTATAACAGTGTATATTATCACCATGAATGATATACATACATGAATGGAATGCATGATATTTGGGGTCAGCGTCGCCATGGAAGTCCCCATCTTTCCCTGGCATCGTCTTAGTAGGTTTCTGGCCTGTCCCTTCCCCTGCCTGGGTCGTTGCGCTGGGCGTAGTAGGACGAGGTGAGGTTGTCTGAGGACACCGAGGATCTGTTGATCGAGGCCCACACTGGAGGGGAACGGGTGTCTCCGGACATCTTGGGTCGCCGGTGCCAGGGATGCATACCGGAGAGGAAGGAGTCACACATCGAGGATCTTTCGAACCAGGAGCACAGGAGACGGGGACAGCAGGTGTGCTGGGCTGACAGTTGGGGTCCCTTGACCCAGGGAGACAGAAGAACGGAACAGTAGGACGAGAAGTAGTTGTCTGAAGACAACGTGGGTCATAAGATCCTGGCCTGCAGGTGTATGGCGTGGTTGGTCGAGGAGGTCGTGGTGTTGTTGGCCGAGGACAACGTGGGTCCGTAGATCCTGGCCTGCAGGTGTATGGCGTGGTTGGTCTAGGAGGTCGTGGTGTTGTTGGCCGAGGACAACGTGGGTCAGTAGATCCTGGCCTGCAGGTGTATGGCGTAGTTGGTCGAGGAGGTCGTGGTGTAGTTGGCCGAGGACAACGTGGGTCAGTAGATCCTGGCCTGCAGGTGTATGGCGTAGTTGGTCGAGGAGGTCGTGGTGTTGTTGGCCGAGGACAACGTGGGTCAGTAGATCCTGGCCTGCAGGTGTATGGCGTAGTTGGTCGAGGAGGTCGTGGTGTTGTTGGGCGAGGACAACGTGGGTCCGTAGATCCTGGTCTGCAGGTGTATGGCGTAGTTGGTCGCGGTGGACGTGGTGTTGTAGGCCGAGGACAACGTGGGTCAGTAGATCCTGGCCTGCAGGTGTATGGCGTGGTTGGTCGAGGAGGTCGTGGTGTTGTTGGCCGAGGACAACGTGGGTCCGTAGATCCTGGCCTGCAGGTGTATGGCGTGGTTGGTCGAGGAGGTCGTGGTGTAGTTGGCCGGGGACAACGTGGGTCAGTAGATCCTGGCTTGCAGGTGTATGGGGTGGTTGGTCGAGGAGGACGTGGTGTTGTTGGCCGAGGACAACGAGGATCAGTAGAGCCTGGCCTGCAGGTGTATGGCGTGGTTGGTCGAGGAGGTCGTGGTGTTGTTGGCCGAGGACAACGTGGGTCCGTAGATCCTGGCCTGCAGGTGTATGGTGTAGTTGGTCGAGGAGGTCGTGGTGTAGTTGGCCGAGGACAACGAGGATCAGTAGAACCTGGCCTGCAGGTGTATGGCGTGGTTGGTCGAGGAGGTCGTGGTGTTGTAGGCTGAGGACAACGTGGGTCAGTAGATCCTGGCCTGCAGGTGTATGGCGTAGTTGGTCGAGGAGGTCGTGGAGTTGTTGGCCGAGGACAACGTGGGTCAGTAGATCCTGGCCTGCAGTAGAATGGCGTGGTTGGTCGAGGAGGTCGTGATGTTGTAGGCTGAGGACAACGTGGGTCAGCAGTACCAGGGGCACAGAAGAATGGTGGCAGTGTTGGTTTAGGTGTTGTTTGCGGACACTGGGGATCCCTTGATCCTGGCCTGCAGGTGTATGGCGTGGTTGGTCGAGGAGGTCGTGGTGTTGTTGGCCGAGGACAACGTGGGTCCGTAGATCCTGGCCTGCAGTAGAATGGCGTGGTTGGAGGTCGTGTTGTAGTTGGGCGGGGACAACGTGGGTCAGTAGATCCTGGCCTGCAGGTGTATGGCGTAGTTGGTCGAGGAGGTCGTGGTGTTGTTGGGCGAGGACAACGTGGGTCAGTAGATCCTGGCCTGCAGGTGTATGGCGTGGTTGGTCGTGGAGGTCGTGGTGTTGTTGGCCGAGGACAACGTGGGTCAGTAGATCCTGGCCTGCAGGTGTATGGCGTGGTTGGTCTGGGAGGTCGTGGTGTTGTTGGCCGAGGACAACGTGGGTCAGTAGATCCTGGCCTGCAGGTGTATGGCGTAGTTGGTCGAGGAGGTCGTGGTGTTGTTGGCTGAGGACAACGAGGATCAGTAGATCCTGGTGTACAGTAGAATGGCGTGGTTGGAGGTCGTGGTGTAGTTGGGCGAGGACAACGTGGGTCAGTAGATCCTGGCCTGCAGGTATATGGCGTGGTTGGTCGAGGAGGTCGTGGTGTAGTTGGCCGAGGACAACGAGGGTCAGTAGATCCTGGCCTGCAGGTGTATGGCGTAGTTGGTCGAGGAGGTCGTGGTGTTGTTGGCTGAGGACAACGAGGATCAGTAGATCCTGGCCTACAGTAAAATGGCGTGGTTGGAGGTTTTGGTGTTGTTGGGCGGGGACAACGTGGGTCAGTAGATCCTGGCCTACATGTGTATGGTGTGGTTGGTCGAGGAGGTCGTGGTGTTGTTGGCCGAGGACAACGTGGGTCAGTAGATCCTGGCCTGCAGGTATATGGCGTAGTTGGTCGAGGGGGTCGTGGTGTTGTTGGCTGAGGACAACGTGGGTCAGTAGATCCTGGCCTGCAGGTGTATGGCGTAGTTGGTCTAGGAGGTCGTGGTGTTGTTGGGCGAGGACAACGTGGGTCAGTAGATCCTGGCCTGCAGGTGTATGGCGTAGTTGGTCGAGGAGGTCGTGGTGTTGATGGGCGAGGACAACGAGGGTCAGTAGATCCTGGCCTGCAAGTGTATGGCGTGGTTGGTCGAGGAGGTCGTGGTGTCGTTGGCCGAGGACAACGTGGGTCAGTAGATCCTGGTCTGCAGGTGTATGGCGTGGTTGGTCGAGGAGGCCGTGGTGTTGTAGGCTGAGGACAACGTGGGTCAGTAGATCCTGGCCTGCAGGTGTATGGCGTGGTTGGTCGAGGAGGTCGAGGTGTTGTTGGCCGAGGACAACGAGGATCAGTAGAACCTGGCCTGCAGGTGTACGGCGTGGTTGGTCGAGGAGGTCGTGGTGTTGTAGGCTGAGGACAACGTGGGTCAGTAGATCCTGGCCTGCAGGTGTACGGCGTGGTTGGTCGAGGAGGTCGTGGTGTTGTAGGCTGAGGACAACGTGGGTCAGTAGTACCAGGGACACAGAAGAATGGTGGCAGTGTTGGTTTAGGTGTTGTTTGCGGACACTGGGGATCCCTTGATCCTGGCCTGCAGGTGTATGGCGTGGTTGGTCGAGGAGGTCGTGGTGTTGTTGGCCGAGGACAACGTGGGTCAGTAGATCCTGGCCTGCAGGTGTATGGCGTGGTTGGTCGAGGAGGTCGTGGTGTTGTTGGTCGAGGACAACGTGGGTCAGTAGATCCTGGCCTGCAGGTATATGGCGTGGTTGGCCGAGGAGGTCGTGGTGTTGTTGGCTTAGGACAACGTGGGTCCGTAGATCCTGGCCTGCAGTAGAATGGCGTGGTTGGAGGTCGTGGTGTTGTTGGCTGAGGGCAACGTGGGTCAGTAGATCCTGGCCTGCAGTAGAATGGCGTGGTTGGAGGTCGTGGTGTTGTTGGCTGAGGGCAACGTGGGTCAGTAGATCCTGGCCTGCAGGTGTATGGCGTAGTTGGTCGAGGAGGTCGTGGTGTCGTTGGTTGAGGACAACGTGGGTCAGTAGATCCTGGCCTGCAGTAGAATGGCGTGGTTGGAGGTCTTGGTGTTGTTGGCTGAGGACAGCGTGGGTCAGTAGATCCTGGCCTGCAGGTGTATGGCGTAGTTGGTCGAGGAGGTCGTGGTGTTGTTGGACGTGGACAACGTGGGTCAGTAGATCCTGGCCTGCAATAGAATGGCGTGGTTGGAGGTCGTGGTGTTGATGGGCGAGGACAACGTGGGTCAGTAGATCCTGGCCTGCAGGTGTATGGCGTGGTTGGTCGAGGAGGTCGTGGTGTTGTTGGCTGAGGACAACGTGGGTCAGTAGATCCTGGCCTGCAGGTGTATGGCGTAGTTGGTCGAGGAGGTCGTGGTGTTGTTGGCCGAGGACAACGTGGGTCAGTAGATCCTGGCCTGCAGTAGAATGGCGTGGTTGGTCGAGGAGGTCGTGATGTTGTAGGCTGAGGACAACGTGGGTCAGTAGATCCTGGCCTGCAGTAGAATGGCGTGGTTGGTCGAGGAGGTCGTGGTGTTGTAGGCTGAGGACAACGTGGGTCAGCAGTACCAGGGGCACAGAAGAATGGTGGCAGTGTTGGTTTAGGTGTTGTTTGCGGACACTGGGGATCCCTTGATCCTGGCCTGCAGGTGTATGGCGTGGTTGGTCGAGGAGGTCGTGGTGTTGTTGGCCGAGGACAACGTGGGTCAGTAGATCCTGGCCTGCAGGTGTATGGCGTGGTTGGTCGAGGAGGTCGTGGTGTAGTTGGCCGAGGACAACGTGGGTCAGTAGATCCTGGCCTGCAGTAGAATGGCGTGGTTGGAGGTCGTGGTGTTGTTGGCTTAGGACAACGTGGGTCAGTAGATCCTGGCCTGCAGGTGTATGGCGTAGTTGGTCGAGGAGGTCGTGGTGTTGTTGGACGAGGACAACGTGGGTCAGTAGATCCTGGCCTGCAGGTGTATGGCGTAGTTGGTCGAGGAGGTCGTGGTGTCGTTGGTTGAGGACAGCGTGGGTCCGTAGATCCTGGCCTGCAGTAGAATGGCGTGGTTGGAGGTCGTGGTGTTGTTGGCTTAGGACAACGTGGGTCAGTAGATCCTGGCCTGCAGGTGTATGGCGTAGTTGGTCGAGGAGGTCGTGGTGTAGTTGGGCGAGGACAACGTGGGTCAGTAGATCCTGGCGTGCAGGTGTATGGCGTGGTTGGTCGAGGAGGTCGTGGTGTTGTTGGCTGAGGGCAACGTGGGTCAGTAGATCCTGGCCTGCAGGTGTATGGCGTAGTTGGTCGAGGAGGTCGTGGTGTTGTTGGTCGAGGACAACGTGGGTCAGTAGATCCTGGCCTGCAGTAGAATGGCGTAGTTGGTGGTCGTGGTGTTGTTGGCCGAGGACAGCGTGGGTCAGTAGATCCTGGCCTGCAGGTATATGGTGTGGTTGGCCGAGGAGGTCGTGGTGTAGTTGGCTGAGGACAACGTGGGTCAGTAGATCCTGGCCTGCAGTAGAATGGCGTAGTTGGTGGTCGTGGTGTTGTTGGCCGAGGACAACGTGGGTCCGTAGATCCTGGCCTGCAGGTGTATGGCGTGGTTGGTCGAGGAGGTCGTGGTGTTGTTGGCTTAGGACAACGTGGATCAGTTGATCCTGGCCTGCAATAGAATGGCGTGGTTGGAGGTCGTGTTGTAGTTGGCCGAGGACAACGTGGGTCAGTAGATCCTGGCCTGCAGTAGAATGGCGTGGTTGGAGGTCGTGTTGTAGTTGGCCGAGGACAACGTGGGTCAGTAGATCCTGGCCTGCAGTAAAATGGTGTGGTTGGAGGTCGTGTTGTAGTTGGTTGAGGACAACGTGGGTCAGTAGATCCTGGCCTGCAGGTGAATGGCGTGGTTGGAGGTCGTGTTGTAGTTGGCCGAGGACAACGTGGGTCAGTAGATCCTGGCCTGCAGTAGAATGGCGTGGTTGGAGGTCGTGTTGTAGTTGGTTGAGGACAACGTGGGTCAGTAGATCCTGGCCTGCAGGTGAATGGCGTGGTTGGAGGTCGTGTTGTAGTTGGCCGAGGACAACGTGGGTCAGTAGATCCTGGCCTGCAGTAGAATGGCGTGGTTGGAGGTCGTGTTGTAGTTGGCCGAGGACAACGTGGGTCAGTAGATCCTGGCCGGCAGGTAAATGGCGTAGTTGGTGGAGGTCGTGGTGTTGTTGGCCGAGGACAACGTGGGTCAGTAGATCCTGGCCTGCAGTAGAATGGCGTGGTTGGAGGTCGTGTTGTAGTTGGCTGAGGACAACGTGGGTCAGTAGATCCTGGCCTGCAGGTGTATGGCGTAGTTGGTCGTGGAGGTCGTGGGGTTGTTGGCCGAGGACAACGTGGGTCAGTAGATCCTGGCCGGCAGGTAAATGGCGTAGTTGGTCGAGGAGGTCGTGGTGTTGTTGGCCGAGGACAACGTGGGTCATAAGATCCTGGCCTACAGTAGAATGGCGTGGTTGGTCGAGGAGGTCGTGGTGTAGTTGGTTGAGGACAGCGTGGGTCAGTAGATCCTGGCCTGCAGGTGTATGGCGTAGTTGGTCGAGGAGGTCGTGGTGTAGTTGGCTGAGGACAACGTGGGTCAGTAGATCCTGGCCTGCAGTAGAATGGCGTGGTTGGTCGTGGAGGTCGTGGTGTTGTTGGCCGAGGACAACGTGGGTCAGTAGATCCTGGCCTGCAGGTGTATGGCGTGGTTGGTCGAGGAGGTCGTGGTGTTGTTGGGCGAGGACAACGTGGGTCAGTAGATCCTGGCCTGCAGGTGTATGGCGTGGTTGGTCGAGGAGGTCGTGGTGTTGTTGGCCGAGGACAACGTGGGTCAGTAGATCCAGGCCTGCAGGTGTATGGCGTGGTTGGTCGAGGAGGTCGTGGTGTTGTTGGCCGAGGACAACGTGGGTCAGTAGATCCTGGCCTGCAATAGAATGGCGTGGTTGGAGGTCGTGGTGTTGTTGGGCGAGGACAACGTGGGTCAGTAGATCCTGGCCTGCAGGTGTATGGCGTGGTTGGTCGAGGAGGTCGTGGTGTTGTTGGCCGAGGACAACGTGGGTCAGTAGATCCTGGCCTGCAGGTGTATGGCGTGGTTGGTCGAGGAGGTCGTGGTGTTGTTGGCCGAGGACAACGTGGGTCAGTAGATCCTGGCCTGCAATAGAATGGCGTGGTTGGAGGTCGTGGTGTTGTTGGGCGAGGACAACGTGGGTCAGTAGATCCTGGCCTGCAATAGAATGGCGTGGTTGGAGGTCGTGGTGTAGTTGGCCGAGGACAACGTGGGTCAGTAGATCCAGGAGTGCAGAAGAATGGCGGTAGTGTTGGTTTTGTAGTAGTTTGTGGACATCTTGGGTCCTTGGATCCAGGGAAACAGGTTGGTTCTTGAACTACGGGCGGTCGAACTGTAGGCCTTCTGCAGGCAGGGTCAGGGGAGCCTGGATAGCATGCAGGTCTGGGGGGAATTGTAGGCCTACAAGCTGGGTCTTTAGACCCTGGAAGGCATACGGGTTTGACTTTACCGGGACGACACCGGGGATCTTTGGAACCGGGCCGACAGTATGGGGGAGGTGGAGGTGGACGAGTGGGCGGGAAGGGTGTGGTGACTTTGATAACTTCATGAGGTGTGATGAAGGTGACTGGCTCGCTTGGTTCTCCCAGACACCGATCCTCACAGCGATCTCTACAAATCTGCAACACAGAAGATCAGTTTATCCGTGGTGGTCGACCTACGGGTAAGCGTTGATCAGTAAGTAAGTACATCCGTGCACTGCGAGACCCCAGAGAGAAATTCCTGAGAACCTGATTGCGAACACTTTTATTTCGAGCTTTCCATCTCTCTCTACGTTCAGAATTTGCGATGGGAGTACACTTTGAGTACACTTACACACACACACGCACACACACATACACACACACACGCACACACACACACACATAGCACATAAAAGTAAGAAAAATCACTAAACTACTACCCGTCATAATATTGTTAATTTGTATCCTATGGCTACATGTCTACATCTACCTTCCCCTCCCTCCCTCCAATGTAGACTAGGCTACAGGTCTGCCCCTATACAGACTAGGCCCCATGTCTCAACCCACGTAGACTAGACTACCCCACGTAGCAAGACTGTCGCTAGACCTGTGTCTTACCTGCACGTTGCACGTAAGGAACACTTGCATGCGATCGGGGAACTTGAAGGCGGACATGTTGGTGTAGGTGATGAGCGTGGCTCCCGTGTCGAAGGTGTCGTACGTCCTGGCCCAGAAGTGCATCAGCTTCATACGCCTTGAAGTATATAATGGTATCCACATTATGAACCGTGTGTGGTATACTTTGACCTTTGGACAGTCATGGTATCCACATTATGAACCGTGTGTGGTATACTTTGACCTTTGGACAGTCATGGTATCCACATTATGAACTTTGGACAGTCATTTCGTAAAGAAAAAGACTTCAGAGTTTATTGACATTCTTTTACGGCCCGCTGCTTTTCATATATATATATATATATATATATATATATATATATATATATATATATATATATATATATATATATATATATATATATATATATATGTTAGGGAGGTGAATGCAAGAGTTTTGGAAAGAGGGGCAAGTATGAAGTCTGTTGGGGATAAGAGAGCTTGGGAAGTGAGTCAGTTGTTGTTCGCTGATGATACAGCGCTGGTGGCTGATTCATGTGAGAAACTGCAGAAGCTGGTGACTGAGTTTGGTAAAGTGTGTGAAAGAAGAAAGTTAAGAGTAAATGTGAATAAGAGCAAGGTTATTTGGTACAGTATGGTTGAGGGTCAAGTCAATTGGGAGGTAAGTTTGAATGGAGAAAAACTGGAGGAAGTAAAGTGTTTTAGATATCTGGGAGTGGATCTGGCAGCGGATGGAACCATGGAAGCGGAAGTGGATCATAGGGTGGGGGAGGGGGCGAAAATTCTGGGGGCCTTGAAGAATGTGTGGAAGTCGAGAACATTATCTCGGAAAGCAAAAATGGGTATGTTTGAAGGAATAGTGGTTCCAACAATGTTGTATGGTTGCGAGGCGTGGGCTATGGATAGAGTTGTGCGCAGGAGGATGGATGTGCTGGAAATGAGATGTTTGAGGACAATTTGTGGTGTGAGGTGGTTTGATCGAGTAAGTAAAGTAAGGGTAAGAGAGATGTGTGGAAATAAAAAGAGCGTGGTTGAGAGAGCAGAAGAGGGTGTTTTGAAATGGTTTGGGCACATGGAGAGAATGAGTGAGGAAAGATTGACCAAGAGGATATATGTGTCGGAGGTGGAGGGAACGAGGAGAAGTGGGAGACCAAATTGGAGGTGGAAAGATGGAGTGAAAAAGATTTTGTGTGATCGGGGCCTGAACATGCAGGAGGGTGAAAGGAGGGCAAGGAATAGAGTGAATTGGATCGATGTGGTATACCGGGGTTGACGTGCTGTCAGTGGATTGAATCAGGGCATGTGAAGCGTCTGGGGTAAACCATGGAAAGCTGTATAGGTATGTATATTTGCGTGTGTGGACGTATGTATATACATGTGTATGGGGGTGGGTTGGGCCATTTCTTTCGTCTGTTTCCTTGCGCTACCTCGCAAACGCGGGAGACAGCGACAAAGCAAAAAAAAAAAAAAGAAAAAAATATATATATGTATATATATATATATATATATATATATATATATATATATATATATATATATATATATATATGAAATAACATCCCTCTCCCTTCAGCGAGGTAGAGCCAGAAAACGACAAAAAAAAAAAGGCCACATTCACTCACACTCAGTCTCTAGCTGTCATGTGCAACGCACCGAAACCACACTCCCTTTCCATATCCAGGCCTCGCAGAATTTTCCATGGTTCACCCTAGACGCTTCACATGCCCTGGTTCAATCCATTGACAGCACGTCGACCCCGGTATACCACATCGTTCCATTTCACTCGATTCCTTGCATGCCTTTCATCCTCCTGTATGTTCAGGCCCCGATCGCTCGAAATCTAATTCACTCCATCCTTCCACCTCCAATTTGGTCTCCTACTTCTCCTTGTTCCCTCCACCTCTGACATATATATCCTCTTTGTCAATCTTTCCTCACTCATTCTTTCCATGTGGTGACGGGATTGGATGAAGGCAGCAAGTATGAATATGTACATGTGTATATATGTTTATGTCTGTGTATGTATATGTATGTATACGTTGAAATGTATATGTATGTATATGTGCGTGTGTGGTCGTTTCTGTATATGCATGTGTTTGAGGGTGGGTTGGGCCATCCCTCGTCTGTTTCCTTGCGCTACCTTGCTAACGCGGGAGACGGCGATTAAGTATGATATATATATATATATATATATATATATATATATATATATATATATATATATATATATATATATATATATTCTTTTTCTTTCATACTATTCGCCATTTCCCACATTAGCGAGGTAGCGTTAAGAACAGAGGACTAGGCCTTTGAGGGAATATCCTCCCCTAGCCCCCTTCTCTGTTCCTTCTTTTGGAAAAGAAAAGAATATATATATATATATATATATATATATATATATATATATATATATATATATATATATATATATATATATATATATATATATATTTTTCTTTCTTTCAAACTATTCGCCATTTCCCGCATTAGCGAGGTAGCGTTAAGAACAGAGGACTGGGCCTTTGAGGGAATACCCTCACCTGGCCCAATTCTCTGTTCCTTCTTTTGGAAAATTGAAAAAAAAAAAAAAAAAAAAAAAAAAAAAAAAAATATATATTTTTTTTTTTATACTTTGTCGCTGTCTCCCGCGTTTGCGAGGTAGCGCAAGGAAACAGACGAAAGAAATGGCCCAACCCACCCCCATACACATGTATATACATACGTCCACACACGCAAATATACATACCTACACAGCTTTCCATGGTTTACCCCAGACGCTTCACATGCCTTGATTCAATCCACTGACAGCACGTCAGCCCCGGTATACCACATCGCTCCAATTCACTCTGTTCCTTGCCCTCCTTTCACCCTCCTGCATGTTCAGGCCCCGATCACACAAAATCTTTTTCACTCCATCTTTCCACCTCCAATTTGGTCTCCCTCTTCTCCTTGTTCCCTCCACCTCCGACACATATATCCTCTTGGTCAATCTTTCCTCACTTATCCTCTCCATGTGCCCAAACCACTTCAAAACACCCTCTTCTGCTCTCTCAACCACGCTCTTTTTATTTCCACACATCTCTCTTACCCTTACGTTACTCACTCGATCAAACCACCTCACACCACACATTGTCCTCAAACATCTCATTTCCAGCACATCCATCCTCCTGCGCACAACTCTATCCATAGCCCACGCCTCGCAACCATACAACATTGTTGGAACCACTATTCCTTCAAACATACCCATTTTTGCTTTCCGAGATAATGTTCTCGACTTCCACACATTCTTCAAGGCCCCCAGAATTTTCGCCCCCTCCCCCACCCTATGATCCACTTCCGCTTCCATGGTTCCATCCGCTGCCAGATCCACTCCCAGATATCTAAAACACTTCACTTCCTCCAGTTTTTCTCCATTCAAACTCACCTCCCAATTGACTTGACCCTCAACCCTACTGTACCTAATAACCTTGCTCTTATTCACATTTACTCTTAACTTTCTTCTTCCACACACTTTACCAAACTCAGTCACCAGCTTCTGCAGTTTCTCACATGAATCAGCCACCAGCGCTGTGTCATCAGCGAACAACAACTGACTCACTTCCCAAGCTCTCTCATCCCCAACAGACTTCATACTTGCCCCTCTTTCCAAAACTCTTGCATTTACCTCCCTAACAACCCCATTCATAAACAAATTAAACAACCATGGAGACATCACACACCCCTGCCGCAAACCTACATTCACTGAGAACCAATCACTTTCCTCTCTTCCTACACGTACACATGCCTTACATCCTCGATAAAAACTTTTCACTGCTTCTAACAACTTGCCTCCCACACCATATATTCTTAATACCTTCCACAGAGCATCTCTATCAACTCTATCATATGCCTTCTCCAGATCCATAAATGCTACATACAAATCCATTTGCTTTTCTAAGTATTTCTCACATACATTCTTCAAAGCAAACACCTGATCCACACATCCTCTACCACTTCTAAAACCACACTGCTCTTCCCCAATCTGATGCTCTGTACATGCCTTCACCCTCTCAATCAATATCCTCCCATATAATTTACCATATATATATATATATATATATATATATATATATATATATATATATATATATATATATATATATATATATATACATATCTTTAAATATTTTTTGAAATTAGAATTTCTTAAGGTCACGATTGTAAAAATTACTTTATAACTTAACATTACGCGAGATTGATTTAGATATATTGGGGTCATCAGATGTTTTAGAAATGTTGTCAGTGTTGCACTCAGTGCTCAGAAATATACAGGTTGGTGTGTGTGTGTGTATGTGTGTGTGGTGTGTGTGTGTGTGTGTGTGTTTGTGTCAACCAGATGTTTCATGTTGCCAGTATTGCCGTGTAGTATGGCTGTCGCAGATGACTGGTGGCTATACATCACCTCATTTAGGATTGAGCTAAATCAGACAGAGATATCATCAGAGATGTGAGGATCAGTGATTATGATTCACCTAACTCGCCAATCTCATTAGCTCACTACTTATCTTCGGGAGACGCAATGTTCACTCATACAATGGCCACATCAGAGACAACATCATCTACTTACGGGTCAAATGTCTGGCGGGAACCTCAGCTCGACACGAGAAACTGTATAGCAAGAAGCCTCAGACCTACATATGAATGACCTCAGAAGCCTCAGACCTACATATGAATGACCTTAAGGACATGGTTTACCTCACCAGCACAAAAGTAAGAAGTGTTGTAACGACTGACTGGGTCGTTAGCTCATTCCTGTCCCACCGTTTGCTCGTAAAGTCTGTCCACAACTGACACACTAAGGACTAACACGACCCACCACTACCACCAACACCTGGAGGCACCACAAGACTCACGTCGGGCAACCGTTGTCGGCGGTCAGCTGAAGACTCGGGGTGTCTGGATCCTCGAAGTCCGGGTCGCCGTACGCCCAGCAGTCACGCACGGCCACGTCCAGCCGCCGCTCGCTCTCCTTCAGGTACACCATCACCGTCAGGGACTCGCCGATGGGCATGATGCCCTCCAGAGGGCGCGTCTAGAAACCATGGTTGAAAGGAGGGTTAGACTACACCTCTTCACGTTGTCCCTTGACCTTATCTATCATCGTGTCTTGACCTTATCTATCATCGTCTCCTGACCTTATCTATCATCATGTCTTGACCTTATCTGTCATCGTCTCCTGACCTTATCTATCATCGTCTCCTGACCTTATCTATCATCCTGTCTTGACCTTATCTATCATCGTCTCCTGACCTTATCTATCATCGTCTCTTGACCTCATCTATCATCGTCTCTTGACCTTATCTATCATCGTGAGAGGCAAAAACGCTGGACGTACGACATTTTATGATTACGATCTCTTGGTCACACAGGATTAACCACATGACTGAAATACCTTGTACCTCTTTTGATAAGCGTTATCGCCAAGTATGATAAGGAAAGATTACATCCTCTTAACAGGGAAAACCAATATTTTTGTTTTGTGTACCATGATGGCTCAGTCGTTCATTGCAAACAAATCTTGTCCGTGTTCCCTGAGTCAAAGACTACACATGTGTATTGACTTATTCAGACTAAACTCATAAATACATTATCATAACAACATTAGGTTTCATCTGCTGCATCGCAATTGCTTCTGAAAATAGAAATATATTATTCAACAAGTCATACTTGAGACGGTTATGCAGTAACATTACCTTCACTGGTGAAGTAACATTATCCTAAGTGGTGAAGTAACACTAGCTGTAGTTGTGTGGTAATGTTACCTTCAGTGGTGAAGTAACATTATCCTAAGTGGTGAAGTAACGCTAGCTGTAGTGGTGTGGTAATGTTACCTTCAGTGGTGAAGTAACATTATCCTAAGTAGTGAAGTAACGTTAGCTGTAGTGGTGTGGTAATGTTACCTTCAGTGGTGAAGTAACATTATCCTAAGTAGTGAAGTAACGTTAGCTGTAGTGGTGTGGTAATGTTACCTTCAGTGGTGAAGTAACGTTAGCAGTAGTGGTGTGGTAACGTTACCTTCAGTGGTGAAGTAACGTTAGCTGTAGTGGTGTGGTAATGTTACCTTCAGTGGTGAAGTAACGTTAGCTGTAGTGGTGTGGTAACGTTACCTTCAGTGGTGAAGTAACGTTAGCTGTAGTGGTGTGGTAATGTTACCTTCAGTGGTGAAGTAACGTTAGCTGTAGTGGTGTGGTAATGTTACCTTCAGTGTGCTAAGGTTAGGCAGTGGATGTATACTGTTGTCAGAACAGTTTAGAACTGAAGCGTTAAGCCTGAGGTGTGACAAGCAACTTAATTTACTACATGTCGTAATGTGAGTCGAAATTACAACAGTATACATGGGAGGCATACACCGTGGCTCACGCTGTGTGTATCCCGGTATCATGATAACCAGTGGTGTACCCCGGTATGACAAGGACTCCAGTGGTGTACCTTGTATAATGCTAACTTCATTTTCTATCCCATGGAAATATTTTCAATGAGGTTTGGTGAACATTCGCTCACTAGCGTCTGGGAACATTCTAAGAAAACAGACGGACGGCTGTGCAAACAGTACCATCTCCTTCGTCTCCAGACTAACCCATGGGTTATGGACAGAGAGAGAGGGACATGCATGTAGATAATGATACTCACATTAGGGTACGTTCCTCGCTGTATGTCCATCCAGCACTTCACGTCATCCCCCACAAACTGCGTCTGCACCACCTCCAGCATGGACACCTGCAGGGGCTCGAAATTGACCGCCTTGTTGTAGTTGCTGGTCCACACACACGAGAGCTTCTTGGCCGTGTCCCACACCTCCTGTATTGAGTGAGGACGGGGGGGGGGAAAGGAGGAGGAGTTGTTTAGTAGGTTTTCCAATTCTTGAGGCAGTGTGATGAGGTTGGGTTCGACTCCCACTTGTGGTTAGGTCTTAGTGTTTAAAGACTGACTACCCACCAAAACTAACTCTCCAGGTCTTCCTTATAGTTTATAGCATTTTTTTTGTACGTAAGAAATATACTCAGCTGTTTTCATTCATATATATCATTATCTTTCACTTGCAGCTCATGTGATATGTTTACGAACGAATTTAAAACCCAAAATTCAGTAACCATCCAAACTCAGCTGGTGTTCATCGCTGACTGACTACAGTGACTGAAATTTGAACACATTCTTTGTTTTATATATCTTCAGAACTTGAAAAGTGGAGATGAAGTCTACTAACGCTTCATTATGATTGTAATGATTCTGATGGTAATGCAAACACGATATCAGATATGTCAGTGATGAACATGCTAAATTTCATGCAGCTGTACACAAAACCCAACACTCGTTTTCTAATATCCAGCAACACGCGTATCTTCCCTCAAGAAAGACAACACCAACCAGCGATGATGAAGTACAGGTTATAGATAATATAAGTTGTAGTTGTAGGTAGAATGACGAAACTACAACACTTGAGGTCTGTTGGAGCTGAACGTATTAGCTTGAACGGTGTTCGTTCTCATGACCAAAGCATTCTTGGTCACTTCATGTCAGCGTGTACGTTCTCACTCCCGGAGTAGAAGCCCTTGGGAGGGGCAGGAGAACCTGGTGGTCATGAGGGCCCCGAGTGCATGACGGGAGGAGCAGGAGAACCTGGCGGTCATGAGGGCCCTGAGTGCATGACGGGAGGAGCAGGAGAACCTGGTGGTCATGAGGGCCCCGAGTGCATGACGGGAGGAGCAGGAGAACCTGGTGGTCATGAGGGCCCCGAGTGCATGACGGGAGGAGCAGGAGAACCTGGCGGTCATGAGGGCCCTGAGTGCATGACGGGAGGAGCAGGAGAACCTGGCGGTCATGAGGGCCCTGAGTGCATGACGGGAGGAGCAGGAGAACCTGGCGGTCATGAGGGCCCTGAGTGCATGACGGGAGGAGCAGGAGAACCTGGTGGTCATGAGGGCCCTGAGTGCATGACGGGAGGAGCAGGAGAACCTGGTGGTCATGAGGGCCCTGAGTGCATGACGGGAGGAGCAGGAGAACCTGGCGGTCATGAGGGCCCTGAGTGCACAACGGGGAGAGCAGGAGAACCTGGTGGTCATGAGGGCCCCGAGTGCATGACGGGAGGAGCAGGAGAACCTGGTGGTCATGAGGGCCCTGAGTGCATGACGGGAGGAGCAGGAGAACCTGGTGGTCATGAGGGCCCCGAGTGCATGACGGGAGGAGCAGGAGAACCTGGCGGTCATGAGGGCCCTGAGTGCATGACGGGAGGGGCAGGAGAACCTGGTGGTCATGAGGGCCCCGAGTGCATGACGGGAGGAGCAGGAGAACCTGGCGGTCATGAGGGCCCCGAGTGCATGACGGGAGGAGCAGGAGAACCTGGTGGTCATGAGGGCCCCGAGTGCATGACGGGAGGGGCAGGAGAACCTGGTGGTCATGAGGGCCCTGAGTGCATGACGGGAGGAGCAGGAGAACCTGGTGGTCATGAGGGCCCCGAGTGCATGACGGGAGGGGCAGGAGAACCTGGTGGTCATGAGGGCCCTGAGTGCATGACGGGAGGGGCAGGAGAACCTGGTGGTCATGAGGGCCCCGAGTGCATGACGGGAGGAGCAGCCTCCCATGGGGGAAAACACGAGGGTTCACAACTCGTATGTGTTGAAGTAACAGATGATTGGTTGATGACCTAGCCTTTAGGCCCGTCGCCTGCTGAGTAAGGTCATGAAGACCTTTGTCGTCCGGTCAGTAAGGTCATGAAGACCTTTATCGTCCAGTCAGTAAGGTCATGAAGACCTTTATCGTCCAGTCAGTAAGGTCATGAAGACCTTTATCGTCCAGTCAGTAAGGTCATGAAGACCTTTATCGTCCAGTCAGTAAGGTCATGGAGACCTTTATCGTCCAGTCAGTAAGGTCATGAAGACCTTTATCGTCCAGTCAGTAAGGTCATGGAGACCTTTATCGTCCAGTCAGTAAGGTCATGAAGACCTTTATCGTCCAGTCAGTAAGGTCATGGAGACCTTTATCGTCCAGTCAGTAAGGTCATGAAGACCTTTATCGTCCAGTCATCATTCTGGAAAGATCTGGTACATTTTCTTCAGATGTTCCAGATCATTGTAAGACCCAGCCAGGTCTCTGGCTACGTGTATGGTCTTCATCACAACAGTTGTCGGAGAGGTTATCATCTGCTGGGCGGCAGCTGTTCGTTTTACAGTTTTAGACGTTTTTAGATTGTATCATTTTTAGTTTCGTCTTCTTTAAAATACTTTTGGAATCAGGTATATATACATTTTTTACACTCATACATAGTCTTGCCTTTAATTTCGATAGACTATTTCGTGTATTTATTTCATTTTTTTGTTCTTAAACAGACAAAATGTATGACCCGCTTGGCTAAATGAGAGGAAATTAGGATCGGTTTCAGAATTGCCTGAGTTGAGGCTGGATATGTATTATGATCCCAAACTGTCCTGCATGCATCCAGGCTGATGATGATACAGTGTTGAGGGGGCGATACAGGTTAATGTCGGCGAGGCTTTACGTAGCACCGGAGGAATGAAGAAGAAGAATGAGTGATTGTGAGCAACTAAGTGCTGAAGAACCCCCCCCCCTCTCTCTCTCTCTCTCTCTCTCTCTCTCTCTCTCTCTCTCTCTCTCTCTCTCTCTCTCTCTCTCTCTCTCTCTCTCTCTCTCTCCTCTCTCTCTCTCCCCTCACCTGCACTGTGGGGTCCATCTGGAAGTTGACAATATTGGAGACGGTGGTGTCGTCTCTCTCTCTCTCTCTCTCTCTCTCTCTCTCTCTCTCTCTCTCTCTCTCTCTCTCTCTCTCTCTCTCTCTCTCTCTCTCTCTCTCTCTCTCTCTCTCTCTCTCTCTTTCTCTCTCTCTCTCTCTCTATCTATCTATCTATCTATCTATCTATCTATCTCTCTCACACACACCTGCACTGTGGGGTCCATCTGGATGATGACAATATTGAAGACGGTGGTGTCGTGTCTCTCTCTCTCTCTCTCTCTCTCTCTCTCTCTCTCTCTCTCTCTCTCTCTCTCTCTCTCTCTCACCTGCACTGTGGGGTCCATCTGGAAGATGACAATATTGGAGACGGTGGTGTCGTCTCTCTCCGTGGCAGCCGTGCCGCAGTCTTCCATGGGCACCGTGAACTTGTACGCCCGCTGGCCCGTGTCTGGCTCCACGTATCTGCAACACAACAACAACAACAACAATAAGAAGACGAGGATGACAACAAATCAAGACTCGGGGAAATGACTTCGTTGCTTACTCTAGGTTATAGCATGTTACTTGAACCTTGACCTGTACCTGGAGCATGTTATGTGACCTTGACCTGAACCTGGAGCATGTTACTTTAACCTTCACCTGAATCTGGAGCATGTTACTTGAACCTTGACCTGTACCTGGAGCATGTTATGTGACCTTGACCTGAACCTGGAGCATGTTACTTGAATCTTTACCTGAATCTGGAGCATGTTACTTGACCTTGACCTGAACCTGGAGCATGTTACTTTAACCTTTACCTGAATCTGGAGCATGTTACTTGAACCTTGACCTGTACCTGGAGCATGTTACTTTAACCTTTACCTGAATCTGGAGCATGGTACTTGAACCTTGACCTGTACCTGGAGCATGTTACTTGAATATTTACCTGAACCTGGAGCATGTTACTTTAACCTTTACCTGAACCTGGAGCATGTTACTTTAACCTTTACCTGAATCTGGAGCATGTTACTTGAACCTTGACCTGTACCTGGAGCATGTTACTTGAATCTTTACCTGAACCTGGAGCATGTTACTTGAATCTTTACCTGAACCTGGAGCATGTTACTTTAATCTTTACCTGAAGCTGGAGCATGTTACTTGAACCTTGACCTGTACCTGGATCATGTTACTTGACCTTTACCTGAGCCTGGAGCATGTTAGGTGACCTTTACCTGAATCTGGAGCATGTTTGGTGACCTTTCCCTCAATGTATACTCGACTGAGCAATATACTTCAAAGACCTTACGAGGTTTCAGAAGCCGCGAAGGACCAGCTGGCTCCACCTAATGATGGACCGATGTGCCCGTCATGCCCACGGTACGAAGACACTGGGGTTTGGTTACGTGTGAGACGAAGGGTCCCTCGTAACGCGCCTGGCACGAGTGAAAAAAAAAAAAAAACACTCACGCTGACACTTCGTGAGCGAGGAGAAACACTCGTTAGACGAGCTCGTTCTGTAGTGTATGCCATGTTGGAGAGAGAGAGAGAGAGAGAGAGAGAGAGAGAGAGAGAGAGAGAGAGATCTAGTGTGTGTGTGTGTGTGTGACCTTTCTTTGAGTTTCGCTCGCTCTATCTTAAGACTTCTACTTTTGACGCTGTATCGTCATGTTGCCATCGTGCGTCCCTTAATGTATCCCAGGATGGTGAACCATCGTGCGTCCCTTAATGTATCCCAGGATGGTGAACCATCGTGCGTCCCTTAATGTATCCCAGGAAGGTGAACCATCATGCGTCCCTTAATGTATCCCAGGATGGTGAACCATCGTGCGTCCCATAATGTATCCCAGGAAGGTGAACCATCGTGCGTCCCATAATGTATCCCAGGAAGGTGAACCATCGTGCGTCCCTTAATGTATCCCAGGAAGGTGAACCATCGTGCGTCCCATAATGTATCCCAGGAAGGTGAACCATCGTGCGTCCCATAATGTATCCCAGGAAGGTGAACCATCATGCGTCCCTTAATGTATCCCAGGAAGGTGAACCATCGTGCGTCCCATAATGTATCCCAGGAAGGTGAACCATCGTGCGTCCCATAATGTATCCCAGGAAGGTGAACCATCGTGCGTCCCATAATGTATCCCAGGAAGGTGAACCATCGTGCGTCCCATAATGTATCCCAGGAAGGTGAACCATCGTGCGTCCCATAATGTATCCCAGGAAGGTGAACCATCGTGCGTCCCATAATGTATCCCAGGAAGGTGAACCATCATGCGTCCCTTAATGTATCCCAGGAAGGTGAACCATCGTGCGTCCCATAATGTATCCCAGGAAGGTGAACCATCGTGCGTCCCATAATGTATCCCAGGAAGGTGAACCATCGTGCGTCCCATAATGTATCCCAGGAAGGTGAACCATCATGCGTCACTTAATGTATCCCAGGAAGGTGAACCATCATGCGTCACTTAATGTATCCCAGGAAGGTGAACCATCATGCGTCACTTAATGTATCCCAGGAAGGTGAACCATCGTGCGTCACTTAATGTATCCCAGGAAGGTGAACCATCGTGCGTCCCTTAATGTATCCCAGGAAGATGAACCACGGTGTATCCCATAATGTATCCCAGGAAGGTGAACCATCGTGCGTCACTTAATGTATCCCAGGAAGGTGAACCATCATGCGTCCCTTAATGTATCCCAGGAAGGTGAACCATCGTGCGTCCCTTAATGTATCCCAGGAAGGTGAACCATCGTAGATGCAGGCAACCACCGCCTATTTAAGTGCCACTGCCTGGATATCGGTAGGATTATTGACATCTGCGCCGTGAGCCAGCACTACAGTGGCTGTTTAGTTCCCTCCCCGGCCCAGGTTGCTGTCTTTGCCTTCAGACTCACGCACTCGTGGGGAACTGGTATTCAGCCCACACATACACGATCGCTCCATCGTACACACACACACACACACACACACACACACACACACACACACACACACACACACCACTCGACAACACGTAACTTACACAACTCTTTATCCTTAGCTCTAGATTTTCTCTCGGTGGTCGTCTCGTGTTCCCTCCACAAAGGTAATGTATCCATCGAAGAAGATCCCCCTCTTTAATCCTACCTGGAGATGATCCAAGTTCTTTGCCAGCCTGCTTTTGTGGCAGTGTCAAATGCTTTCCGGCGGGCCAGATGCCACTTGGTGTTTGACTCTCTTTCCCAGTAGTATAGACACACCACCCTCATCAAGGAGATCCATTTCCAGTTCAGCGCCTCCTCCATATCTTATAGATACGTATAAAGATTGCCTCTCTTGCGCTCCCATGACACTTTGTCTTTCTCCACTGACACCTTGAGGAACCTTCCACGTTTCTGTCAAGTGTAGCTTCACACATGTTCGACTCTTATGTTAAGTGTAGCTTCACACATGCTCAACACTTATGTTAAGTGTAGCTTCACACATGCTCAACTCTTATGTTAAGTGTAGCTTCACACATGCTCAACACTTATGTTAAGTGTAGCTTCACACATGCTCAACACTTATGTTAAGTGTAGCTTCACACATGCTCAACACTTATGTTAATGTGCTTGCTCACACATGTCAAAATTATGTTAATTCTCCACATGACACACTTATGTTCAACTTAGTTCCACTGCTATTCTGTTAAGTGGGAGCTTCCACACATGTTCGACTCTTATGTTTAAGTGTAGCTTCCACAAAGCTCAACACTTATGTTAAGTGTAGCTTACACATGCTCAACTCTTATGTTAAGTGTAGCTTCACACATGCTCAACACTTATGTACGTGTAGCATCACACATGCTCAAACTTATGTAAGTGTAGCTTCACACTTGTCTAAATCTTATTGTTAAGTGTCTTTCTTCCACACATCTGCACAACTTTAAGTGTAGCTTCTCAGCTAACACTTATGTTTATGGTTCAACCATCGTCACAGTATTGTAAGTCGTTGTTACTCTTCATAACACATTTGTTTAGTGACTCCCTGCTCCACCGACTGTGTTATAGGTCTTCACGACCATGCGTCTTAACTTATGGGTTGTGTATTTCTCAGTAAACCTTAATATTCTCACAGCTCTTCTCTGAATCCCTAGCATATTGCGTCTTGTACCTCATTATCTTGATAATTGAGTGTGGACCTCCCCACTCATTTTCGTTTATCTCCACATCTTAACTCTTTTTGTACCTCAATTTACCTCCGATCCTACATATCTTGTAGCGCTTTACCATCTTGATTACCAGACTTCTATTTCCCTCCCCCTGACTGTGTATGAGCAACACGTACCTTTCTTACTCTTGCTTTGTATTTTCACAGAGCTTGCACAGTTCTAGTTCCTGCTAACAAACAGACCCAACTTTAGTCCATAGAATTTTTGAGTGTAGATTTCCTCGATCATCTTCGCTTTGAGTCAGGATTCTTTGCTCGACCTGCACCCGGCATCACTCCGGTATTATAGGATCACTTTCTCCAGTTATTGTTATCGTATACGGTGTCCTCAGTATCCATACTGCTATGTTGGACGATAAGGTCTAGTGATGATGGTATAATGCTATGTTGGACGATAAGGTCTAGTGATGATGGTATAATGCTATGTTGGACGATAAGGTCTAGTGATGAATGGTATATCAGAGCCCCCTGATGCTTGGTTGTTCACTGGCATGACTCCCCCTCGTATACACACTATGAACTTAGGTCTCCATGACTCTCTATGTTCACCATGAGAATCTAGATTTCCTGATTAAGTCTCATTACAAATGAAATCCCAATAATTCTTATATATGTTCTCATAGAATTGCATGGTTTACTGTCTCGTGTCCCACTCTTAAATCTCCATCCATTGTTATCATTGTATTATATTTCCTCTGGTTCATTAAAATGTCTTGGAGGATTTTACGTTATCAACACCACAATGCGGTTATTTCCTACGGTTTCTCCTCCCATTATGTATTGTCTGAGTGGGTCGTCTACCAGTGTTTCCTGAAACTGAAACTTTTCTCATATGAGAAGGAGGGCAAATCCTCTTCCTCCTCTTTCCTTTTGTCTTCTTCTCCTCCTACTGTCATGTTACCCCGTGCCCTTCTGGACGGAGCAGGTCAAATTCTCTCATCTTAGTGTGTGTGTGTGTGTGTGTGTGTGTGTGTGTGTGTGTGTGTGTTGTCACGCTATATGTTGCCTCGCCATAGGCCAGAACTATGTTCCCACAACCTGCAGACGGTGATGTACGAAGGGCGGTGTTCACAGTCAAGTTCTTTAATGACTTGACCTCACAGTGCAGGCTGGCTGGCCGGCCACGCATTACACATCGTCATTTGCTCTTACAGAAAAAAAAAAAAAAAAATAATGCTGTATTTTGTAAGACTGAGTGAAAGTTGTTAGTTGGGGCCTGGCGGCGCATGAGGTCATGCAGTCACAAGCACTTGCATGATTGCCATCTGACGCGAGGCGAGCAGCGTCAGTAGATCTGAGGCAAGGGAGACGGTCAGTGTGTGCCACACTCACACACAACCTGCGTATGTATGACGGACACATGTATGTACCTCACCACGCTTGATCATAGGTTCCTGACCAAACTGACCCTAGTGTGTGTACAGACTCTAGACGCGCACACACTGACCCCTCACCACCCCGACGCAAGCACCGACCCCCCCCCCCCCCTAACGCACATACCGACGACATCCCCCTCCCCCCCACCGACCCAAGCACCAACCCCTGACGCACATACCGACCCCTGACGCACACCCCGACACCGACGGGCTGCTCGAGCCACGAGGAAGTTAAGACAGACCCGGGGAAGGTCATGCGCTTCTTGTCACTGTGAATCAAATTTAGGAAATATATGACCCATTATGTGTCTCACTTCACCATATGACCCCTGGTATGGCTGTGTGACCCTTGATGTGGCTGTGTGACCCCTGGTGTGGCCATGTGGCCCCGTGGTGTGGCCATGTAACCTCCAGTGTGGCCGTGTGACCCATGGCGTGGTCTGGTGTGGTCGTAAGTCATCATAACGCACTACAGGACAAGGACGACGTACAGGGAGTGCCACTAAGATGACGGACCCACGTACACACCAGACAAGATCAACACTGTTAGCACAATCGACTCGTCCGTGGCAGTTCGTTCCGTTTCTTACCAAAACACAGTTCACGTACGGATCATCATAACAGGATCACAGTTGAAGATGACATATTGATTCTTCTGCGGACATGCGTGTGGACGAGCACAGTACACTATTGAGGCCATATGGACATCATTTAGAATTTGAATTTGTTTGTATTGTGTATTCTAATTATATGTCTTATAGAAATGTGATGCGTCTCTGATGTTAATATACTCTATATGGCCTGTGTTAGTGTTATATATATGGCTTGTGTCAGTGTTATATATATGGCTTGTGTCAGTGTTATATATATGGCTTGTGTCAGTGTTCTATGCACGTGGCCTGTTAGTTTTCTATATATCATCTCGTTAAGGTTAATGTTGTACATGTGGCTTGTGTGTGTGTGTGTGTGTGTGTGTGTGTGTGTGTGTGTGTGTGTTGTGGCGTGTGTCTGTGATCCATGAGTCGGTAGGTTCAGTGTGTAGCACCACATGATGACCAGAGACTGAACCCTCATGCTGTGGCCTCCTCCACTGGCTATAATCCTCGTCTTGGACACCGTCCAGGGAGCTTAACCTCCAGTCTAATTCCCTGACCCAACTCCTTCACTTAGCTCCCTCACCTAGCTCCTTGCCTTAGCTCCTTCCCTTAGCTCCCTGCCTTAGCTCCATGCCTTATCTCCTTGCCTTAGCTCCCTGCCTTAGCTCCTTACCTTAGCTCCTTGCCTTAGCTCCTTGCCTTATCTCCTTGTCTTAGCTCCCTGCCTTAGCTCCTTGTCTTAGCTCCCTGCCTTAGCTCCTTGCCTTAGCTCCCTGCCCTACATCCGTACCTTATCTCCCTTATTTTGCTCCTTTTCGTAGTTCTGTGTCTGAGGTGCCTTTGTCAGGCGTACAAACACCTACTCTGTTTCTCTCACTTTATTTCTCTAACCCGGAATCATGAGGCACATGTGTAGTGAGAGTGTATGTGGTCTGAACGTTAATATCCCTAACACCTGAAGAAGTTGTTAAGGATTGTTCAGTTAGTGATGTAGTTTGACGCTGACGGCCTTAATGACCCTGGCAGTGGATAGGCCAGAGGCCAAAGCAACCCACTAGCCAACCAACCCGGGATGGCCTTCGACTGAGGCATGTCACACCCGTGCCATGTCAGCCACTGTAGAGAAGAGACGAAATTAAACACACCTCAGGATATGTGTTGGTGCCTGGCATCAACACATTCGCAGGTGACCAAGATGCCTCTCATCCACCACGCTCAGTGTACACACCCTCACATCTTCATGTGTTATCTGTGTTCTCTCCCACACAAACTTCTCAACAATTCTTGCGAGGTTGTATCCTCACAGTTTCCTGACACAACAACATTGGTTCATTTGACCGTTGTGGACGAGAGGATGGCAGAGATATCAACGCACTACAGGTAGTGATCCATTTCTCTGTCGGACACATAAACATATGTATATATATATGTTTTGGACAATCACATGTTTACCAAATGGCGTCCTAGCTTCGTCTCTTCGATGTATATCAACTGACTGATATATTTCTCTCTTGTGTCTCCCCTGATGATGTGATTATTACACGAAAGTGCACTTGGGAACTTTTCGTGTTTCATTTTCCCCGTGGACTCATAGGAATATATATATATATATATATATATATATATATATATATATATATATATATATATATATATATATATATATATATATATTATCCCTGGGGACAGGGGAGAAAGAATACTTCCGACGTACTCCCTGCGCGTCTTAGAAGGCGACGAAAAGGAGAGGCAGCGGGGGCTGGAAATCCTCCCCTCTCGTTTTTTAATTTTCCAAAAGAAGGACCAGAGGGGAGGGTCAAGTGAGGATATTCCCTCAAAGGCTCAGTTCTCTGTTCTTAACGCTACCTTGCTAACGCGGGAAATGGCGAATAGTATGAAATTGATGAGAACTGCTATTGACGTTTGTGTGAATAAATTGTACATTTCCTTTTCCATAGCCAGAGGTTGAACCATTATGTGACGTTCAATTTTTTCATTCATTTCAAGCTAAAAGTTTGTTTTCTAAATTGTTTCTTACATTTTTCATATGTATATATATGTATGTGTGTGTGTGTGTGTGTGTGTGTGTGTGTGTGTGTGTGTGTGTGTGTGTGTGTGTGTGTATATATGTATATTATCCCTGGGGATAGGGGTGAAAGAATACTTCCCACGTATTCCTCGCGTGTCGTAGAAAGCGACTAGAGGGGACGGGAGCGGGGGGCCGGAAATCCTCCCCTCCTTGTATAAACTTTCTAAAATGGGAAACAGAAGAAGGAGTCACGCGGGGAGTGCTCATCCTCCTCGTAGGCTCAGAGTGGGGTGCCTAAATGTGTGTGGATGTAACCAAGATGTGAAAAAAGGAGAGATAGGTAGTATGTTTGAGGAAAGGAACCTGCATGTTTTGGCTCTGAGTGAAACGAAGCTCAAGGGTAAAGGGGAAGAGTGGTTTGGAAATGTCTGGGGAGTGAAGTCAGGGGTTAGTGAGAGGACAAGAGCAAGGGAAGGAGTAGCAATACTCCTAAAACAGGAGTTGTGGGAGTATGTGATAGAATGTAAGAAAGTAAATTCCCGATTAATATGGGTAAAATTGAAAGTTGATGGAGAGAGGTGGGTGATTATTGGTGCATATGCACCTGGGCATGAGAAGAAAGATCATGAGAGGCAAGTGTTTTGGGAGCAGCTAAATGAGTGTGTTAGCGGTTTTGATGCACGAGACCGGGTTATAGTGATGGGTGATTTGAATGCAAAGGTGAGTAATGTGGCAGTTGAGGGAATAATTGGTATGCATGGGGTGTTTAGTGTTGTAAATGGAAATGGTGAAGAGCTTGTAGATTTATGTGCTGAAAAAGGACTGATGATTGGGAATACCTGGTTTAAAAAGCGAGATATACATAAGTATACTTATGTAAGTAGGAGAGATGGCCAGAGAGCGTTATTGGATTACGTGTTAATTGACAGGCGTGCGAAAGAGAGACTTTTGGATGTCAATGTGCTGAGAGGTGCAACTGGAGGGATGTCTGATCATTATCTTGTGGAGGCTAAGGTGAAGATTAGTATGGGTTTTCAGAAAAGAAGAGTGAATGTTGGGGTGAAGAAGGTGGTGAGAGTAAGTGAGCTTGGGAAGGAGACCTGTGTGAAGAAGTATCAGGAGAGACTGTGTACAAAATGGAAAAAGGTGAGAACAATGGAAGTAAGGGGAGTGGGGGAGGAATGGGATGTATTTAGGGAATCAGTGATGGATTGCGCAAAAGATGCTTGTGGCATGAGAAGAGTGGGAGGTGGGCTGTTTAGAAAGGGTAGTGAGTGGTGGGATGAAGAAGTAAGAGTATTAGTGAAAGAGAAGAGAGAGGCATTTGGACGATTTTTGCAGGGAAAAAATGCAATTGAGTGGGAGAAGTATAAAAGAAAGAGACAGGAGGTCAAGAGAAAGGTGCAAGAGGTGAAAAAAAGGGCAAATGAGAGTTGGGGTGAGAGACTATCAGTAAATTTTAGGGAGAATAAAAAGATGTTCTGGAAGGAGGTAAATAGGGTGCGTAAGACAAGGGAGCAAATGGGAACTTCAGTGAAGGGCGTAAATGGGGAGGTGATAACAAGTAGTGGTGATGTGAGAAGGAGATGGAATGAGTATTTTGAAGGTCTGTTGAATGTGTCTGATGACAGAGTGGCAGATATAGGGTGTTTGGGTCGAGGTGGTGTGCAAAGTGAGAGGGTTAGGGAAAATGATTTGGTAAACAGAGAAGAGGTAGTAAAAGCTTTGCGGAAGATGAAAGCCGGCAAGGCAGCAGGTTTGGATGGTATTGCAGTGGAATTTATTAAAAAAGGGGGTGACTGTATTGTTGACTGGTTGGTAAGGTTATTTAATGTATGTTTGACTCATGGTGAGGTGCCTGAGGATTGGCGGAATGCGTGCATAGTGCCATTGTACAAAGGCAAAGGGGATAAGAGTGAGTGCTCAAATTACAGAGGTATAAGTTTGTTGAGTATTCCTGGTAAATTATATGGGAGGGTATTGATTGAGAGGGTGAAGGCATGTACAGAGCATCAGATTGGGGAAGAGCAGTGTGGTTTCAGAAGTGGGAGAGGATGTGTGGATCAGGTGTTTGCTTTGAAGAATGTATGTGAGAAATACTTAGAAAAGCAAATGGATTTGTATGTAGCATTTATGGATCTGGAGAAGGCATATGATAGAGTTGATAGAGATGCTCTGTGGAAGGTATTAAGAATATATGGTGTGGGAGGCAAGTTGTTAGAAGCAGTGAAAAGTTTTTATCGAGGATGTAAGGCATGTGTACGTGTAGGAAGAGAGGAAAGTGATTGGTTCTCAGTGAATGTAGGTTTGCGGCAGGGGTGTGTGATGTCTCCATGGTTGTTTAATTTGTTTATGGATGGGGTTGTTAGGGAGGTAAATGCAAGAGTCTTGGAAAGAGGGGCAAGTATGAAGTCTGTTGGGGATGAGAGAGCTTGGGAAGTGAGTCAGTTGTTGTTCGCTGATGATACAGCGCTGGTGGCGGATTCATGTGAGAAACTGCAGAAGCTGGTGACTGAGTTTGGTAAAGTGTGTGGAAGAAGAAAGTTAAGAGTAAATGTGAATAAGAGCAAGGTTATTAGGTACAGTAGGGTTGAGGGTCAAGTCAATTGGGAGGTGAGTTTGAATGGAGAAAAACTGGAGGAAGTGAAGTGTTTTAGATATCTGGGAGTGGATCTGTCAGCGGATGGAACCATGGAAGCGGAAGTGGATCATAGGGTGGGGGAGGGGGCGAAAATTTTGGGAGCCTTGAAAAATGTGTGGAAGTCGAGAACATTATCCCGGAAAGCAAAAATGGGTATGTTTGAAGGAATAGTAGTTCCAACAATGTTGTATGGTTGCGAGGCGTGGGCTATGGATAGAGTTGTGCGCAGGAGGATGGATGTGCTGGAAATGAGATGTTTGAGGACAATGTGTGGTGTGAGGTGGTTTGATCGAGTAAGTAACGTAAGGGTGAGAGAGATGTGTGGAAATAAAAAGAGCGTGGTTGAGAGAGCAGAAGAGGGTGTTTTGAAATGGTTTGGGCACATGGAGAGAATGAGTGAGGAAAGATTGACCAAGAGGATATATGTGTCGGAGGTGGAGGGAACGAGGAGAAGAGGGAGACCAAATTGGAGGTGGAAAGATGGAGTGAAGAGGCTTTTGTGTGATCGGGGCCTGAACATGCAGGAGGGTGAAAGGAGGGCAAGGAATAGAGTGAATTGGAGCGATGTGGTATACAGGGGTTGACGTGCTGTCAGTGGATTGAATCAAGGCATGTGAAGCGTCCGGGGTAAACCATGGAAAGCTGTGTAGGTATGTATATTTGCGTGTGTGGACGTGTGTATGTACATGTGTATGGGGAGGGTTGGGCCATTTCTTTCGTCTGTTTCCTTGCGCTACCTCGCAAACGCGGGAGACAGCGACAAAGTATAAAAAAAAAAAAAAAAAAAAAAAAATATATATATATATATATATATATATATATATATATATATATATATATATATATATATATATATATATATATATATATATCGATATTTTTTCCGGAAGTATTGACAATAGTTTCAGAATCGTAGAAGTAATGTAACCTGATGTGTATGACTCCATCTTGATATATTCAGAAGTGTGTCAGATGGACACGTCGCTCTCATCTGACGATTCAACTTTGTGAAAGACAGTTTTTCACTTTAACTCGCTGGGCGAGAATTGAGGAAAGTGTATAGGTAATTTCCCTGGGCTGTGTGTACCCTATACACACCCTAAGGATTGGACTGGAGGCAACTGTAATGAAGAGAGAGAGAGAGAGAGAGAGAGAGAGAGAGAGAGAGAGAGAGAGAGAGAGAGAGAGAGAGAGAGAGAGAGAATAAGATGTTCATGAGTCCGTAGGTACAGAGCTGTATACTGGGGTCCCCCTGACCACAGCAGCTAGCTGGCTACGAGACGGTGTGACCCACGACGAGGAATGGTGTGTGTGTGTGGGATGCAGGGAGACGTGACTGCAAGTG
>NC_092232.1:36847656-36875156 GCF_036320965.1 Panulirus ornatus
TAACTTCGGAAACCTAACGTTCGATTGGGAGTGAATTTTGACGTTATATAGGAACATAGATGATAGTAATGGGAGTGTTAGTGGCGTGTGGTGCAGCATGATCGTGTGGGTCTCATCTAGAACAGTTGAAAAACACGAGGGATCGATCGCTCAAAACATTCCCTTATGCTGTCTGAATCTTTGAACTAAGGTTTGAATCACAAGCAGTAAAGATCGCGTCTAAAGATGCTGGAAGACGTTGTATACTTGACAAACAATATAGTAACCAATCCAGGAATATAAGAAGTGACGCCCGTGTATAACTAATGCAAAGACAAAACAAATGAACGTAGTGTAAATATTGTCTTCCTTTTGTTGAGGCAAATATTGAACGCTTGGTTCGTCACGTCGTCATTAACCCTCGTCATCACGACTCAGCCAAAGTAGCAGTTCTAACTGACCCGTACACGACCCTCAGCCTGAAGCCAATCACGAGGGAGTTTCCCCGACATCTGTCCATCACAACTTGAAGGTTTTAGAAAATTATTTGGTCCTGCGATTTTGACCGCTTGAGACACGAACGAGCAAGTACGACCCCCGGGCACTTACGTCCTACATTGATCATACGAGAGGGACGTAACTCGTTATTATGACCTGTGACGTGGAATATAAAGCCACGACGCAGCTGGTGTCTTGCTGTCGACCGGAGACCCGTTGACGAAATGGTCTCCGGCCCCTCTACCACACAGCCCGTGATACGGGACGGAGACAGCGCCTCACGGACCAGGGGAAGGAGGTCGCGACCTGCACCTAGGTCATCCTGTGTCAGAGGCTCACCCCAGGAGGTCATGGCTCAACCCCGCGAGTGTAGCAGGCGGGAGACACACGCCTTGGGCGACGACCCTGGGCGTCTTCAACAAGATAGGGTCATGATCCAGGGGGACATATCCTGGTGGCACCGGCCCACACTGGCCTCTCCTCCCTCCCTCCCTCCTGCCAGCACTTTCTCAGTCAGTAGTTACTCTTGACCCCACAACCGCTACTCAGGTCAAAGGTCGGGAAAACAAGTAATACTTTTTTTTTTTTTTACCTCTTGAGATATTTTGATGTAAGGATATTCTTGACCCCGTGAGAAGGATCAGCCAGGTGGTAGGTTCAACACAGACGTACTGCACCGTGACGCTCACTATAGACTCGTGGATATGCTTCAGGAGAACTTATTCTGTGCTTTCTTCTCAGTGATCATGTGACGTGAATGACGTATGATTCGTTGTTTACGCTGACTTCAGCCAAAGGACACGAAAAGTTCTTCATTTCGCCCGCAGGTGGTGATCCGACGTCGTTTGTGAACGACCAGACGGAAACATTGAGGTGTTTGGGTCGTTCACGGCTTATCATGTAAACTGCCAGTATACTCCAACAACCTGCGAGAGAGCCGTTCGAAGTTTTGGATATCATATTTGTGTCTGCCATCTAACACATGGTGACGTACGTGAGTGGGTGACAGAGCCATACCAAGGGAAGGAGAAAGTGAGACACACAATATTTCCACAACCGTGCTCAATGCAGGCTCACAATACAGATCATAACTAGATCTTCATAGATTCAAAGCACAGAATTCTGTCACTTGGATCTCCATCGATCACCTCCATTACTTGCTATGGTGAGATGTATTCCAAGGGAGGAGCATAGAGAAGTGTTCTGATCTGGAGCATGGAGAAGTGTTCTGACCTGGAGCATGGAGAAGTGTTCTGACCTGGAGCATGGAGAAGTGTTCTGACCTGGAGCACGCACGGCCCGTGTTGTGTGTGCGAGACGGTTCATTCTGTGTTACTGGAACTCTTGTGGTAGTGGGAGGAGGGGGAGGGGTGTTTCGTCCACCCCGTTGGGCTCGTACACGATAAGGGAAAGCTGGACAGAGTAAGAGAGGTGAAGGTGACTGGGGAGGGAGGGAGGTGATAAGAGATAACCTGGCGACACTCTGGACACAGCTGGAGGGGACGAGTTCACCACAGTGGGTTCAAGGTGGTGTTGACAAGAGTGACCATCCGATCAGGACGGTTTGTGTAGTGGGGTAGTCTCTCTCTCTCTCTCTCTCTCTCTCTCTCTCTCTCTCTCTTGCTGTACGTCATGACGTAAGTAACAAAAGATGGTTCCTCGTAGTTTGCTCGGCCTGCCAGCTGGGCAAGACACCACGGTCGGTCTGGTGTCTCTTGTGGCTCCAGCCAACGTTCCACATCCTCCCTCCAACATTCCTGTACCGGTGGACGAGAGGCGACCTCCCTTGACCGACCTGCTCCCACGTGGCGACCTCCCCTTGACTGACCTACTCCCACGTGGCGACCTCCCTTGACCGACCTGCTCCCACGTGGCGATCTCCCTTGACCGACCTGCTCCCACGTGGCGACCTCCCCATGACTGACCTGCTCCCACGTGGCGACCTCCCTTGACCGACCTGCTCCCACGTGGCGATCTCCCCTTGACTGACCTGCTCCCACGTGGCGACCTCCCTTGACCGACCTGCTCCCACGTGGCGACCTCCCTTGACCGACCTGCTCCCACGTGGCGACCTCCCTTGACTGACCTGCTCCCACGTGGCGACCTCCCTTGACCGACCTGCTCCCACGTGGCGACCTCCCTTGACCTATTCCATTTAAGCAGTGAGCCACATTTTGAGACCCAGTGCTTACAGTGATAGCTTGACGCCCACCACTCCCCAGCACTGTCACCTGTGACGGATCTGCATCACTGGTACGCATAATCCAGAGCCTCCCTGGCTGAAGATCTGCATCACTGGAACGCATAATCCAGAGCCTCCCTGGCTGAAGATCTGCATCACTGGAACGCATAATCCAGAGCCTCCCTGGCTGAAGATCTGCATCACTGGAACGCATTATCCAGAGCCTCCCTGGCTGAAGATCTGCATCACTGGAACGCATAATCCAGAGCCTCCCTAGCTGAAGATCTACATCACTGGTACGCATAATCCAGAGCCTCCCTGGCTGAAGATCTGCATCACTGGTACGCATAATCCAGAGCCTCCCTAGCTGAAGATTTGCATCACTGGAACGCATGATCCAGAGCCTCCCTGGCTGAAGATCTGCATCACTGGTACGCATAATCCAGAGCCTCCCTGGCTGAAGATCTGCATCACTGGTACGCATAATCCAGAGCCTCCCTAGCTGAAGATCTGCATCACTGGTACGCATAATCCAGAGCCTCCCTGGCTGAAGATCTGCATCACTGGTACGCATAATCCAGAGCCTCCCTGGCTGAAGATCTGCATCACTGGAACGCATAATCCAGAGCCTCCCTGGCTGAAGATCTGCATCACTGGAACGCATAATCCAGAGCCTCCCTAGCTGAAGATCTGCATCACTGGAACGCATGATCCAGAGCCTCCCTGGCTGAAGATTCAATGTGGCCAGAAAGAACACCATTTTGCCAGCGAATACAACATGTGTCCCTCTATACAGCACCTCAGATAGCTCTGTACCCAGACTTATCAAGATCTGGGAGGGGAAGTATTAGTTACTGGGTAAATTTCTACCAAACTGATGAAAATTGATTGGAATGAAGGCAAGAAAAGTGATATGTAACAACGCTCTCTCTCTCTCTCTCTCTCTCTCTCTCTCTCTCTCTCTCTCTCTGCACGAGTCTTGGAAGGTCTTAAAAGACATTCATGGTGTTATGTGGGATATTTAGAAAGACGTCTTTAAGGTCGAGGTTTTTGGCTGTAGCTGACGAGGCTAAGATATGACCAAGTAATGAGAAACGTAATCATTTGTGATTCATGATGAACTTTGACGCCTAAGAACAATAAAAAAAAGATGGACGAATGACCAATTATGAAAATATAGTCGAATGACCATTAATGAAAATATATTGTGGGGTGTTTAGAAAGACATCCTTGTCTCTAAAAAGACACACATCCTTGTACCATCTTTCATGAACATTGGCTGAAGCATAACTATGTGGTGGCTGAAGCAAAACTGTGACCTTTCAGATACCATGATCTGTATAGCATAGGATAATTGGTTCAGATGACAAACCAATGGTAAGTCTGACATGGGGCACGTGAGGAGGCCTGTGTATGTATCATTTCGCGTCATGCGTTGGAGTCTGTAAGGATCGTCAGCTCCAAATATAGGCTTTTAGGTTGTTATGACTTTTGACCTGATGAAGTGTTTCAGAAGTCTGACGCTAACACGACCCAAACGAAGAATCTAGGTAGGACGAACCGACGTATGTACGCACGTACGTACATGCCTACCAAGCTGTAGGGCAACCGGGAATGAGAGAATGGGGCAGTTGCCTGTTTGTTGGAAGAAGAAGAAGAAGAAGGAGGAGGAGGAGGAGGAGGAGGAGGAGGAAAGATGGAAATAAACTAACAAGATGTCTTCCTCCATAGTGAGGGAGACATGACTAAATATCATTTGATGAATGTATATATATAGATGGTAAGGCTTGAGTACCGTAAAGCCTTCCTTGATAAGACTTTATCTTATTTGCCGTGTGTGTGGGTGCGCGCGCGCGTGTGTGTGTTTGTGTGTATGTATGTATGTGTGTGTGTGTGTGTGTGTGTGTATGTGTGTGTGTGTGTGTGTGTGTGTGTAAAAGCAAGATGTGCTTTCAAATTTGCTAAATAAGAAATAGATTTACAATATCGATTTTCATGAGAGTAATACATACATCATCATATATACATAGTGTGGTGCATCTACTGGTCCAGTCTATGTGATCCTCAGCCCCTCCAGTTCCGCTGTATAGGTCATCTGTAGGAGCATCTGTGCCACGCCTCACATGTGTAGGAGCGTCTGTGCCACGCCTCACATGTGTAGGAGCGTCTGTGCCACGCCTCACATGTGTAGGAGCGTCTGTGCCACGCCTCACATGTGTAGGAGCGTCTGTGCCACGCCTCACATGTGTAGGAGCGTCTGTGCCACGCCTCACATGTGTAGGAGCGTCTGTGCCACGCCTCACATGTGTAGGAGCGTCTGTGCCACGCCTCACATGTGTAGGAGCGTCTGTGCCACGCCTCACATGTGTAGGAGCATCTGTGCCACGCCTCACATGTGTAGGAGCGTCTGTGCCACGCCTCACATGTGTAGGAGCGTCTGTGCCACGCCTCACATGTGTAGGAGCGTCTGTGCCACGCCTCACATGTGTAGGAGCGTCTGTGCCACGCCTCACATGTGTAGGAGCGTCTGTGCCACGTCTCGCATGTGTAGGAGCGTCTGTGCCACGCCTCACATGTGTAGGAGCGTCTGTGCTACGCCTCACATGTGTAGGAGCGTCTGTGCTACGCCTCACATGTGTAGAGCGTCTGTGCCACGCCTCACATGTGTAGGAGCGTCTGTGCCATGCCTCACATGTGTAGGAGCGTCTGTGCCACGCCTCACATGTGTAGGAGCGTCTGTGCCACACCTCACATGTGTAGGAGCGTCTGTGCCATGCCTCACATGTGTAGGAGCGTCTGTGCCACGCCTCACGTCCCTGGGGGGTGGCATGTGCCACTGACGTATGATGACCTACGTAGTCGTGGGGCAGCTGCAGGGGTAATTACTGCTGGTGTATGATGATAACCTGAGTCAGGATCCACTTGACCGTCCACCACGACGCATCACGTTAGCCTTACGTATCTCAAAATACGACAGATTACACACACACTATTCTCCAGTAGAGCTACACCCAGCAAAGATAAGTAGAATTGTTCAGGAAAAGCTGTGGAATGTGTTTTGTATGTTCGTTGCTTTGCATCCGTTACGTACTCAGAGATCGACGCACCTCTCTGAACTAGTAATGAATCCATGTTATCCCAGGTGAGCCTCCACCTCCCCACCGTCCTCAGCCCGACCCTTCCCTCCCACCTTATGCTGCACGTCATGCTGCCCCCGCCCGCCTGAGGCAGCATTCATCATCACCTCCCCCGGTGTTATCACGCCTCTTACCGTGCCGTCAGACCAGATGTTTCACAATTTCAGAAGACCAATTATCTCCTTTTATCTTCCCTTTGCTTGAGCATTTACATCTTACGTGATCACTAACAGATCACAGATGGGATTTTAGGAATCTATTGTGGTCTAAACAAAACACTTCCAGTCCACTTTCCTTCTCTGTAAAGGGCAGCTCTTTTTCCCCAGCCCTTCACTCTGCACCTCATCATATTCCGGATCCCTCACTCACTCCTGTCGCAAGAGGCCTCCATCACCTCTCCCCCACCACCTCCCTCACATGCAAATGGCGCAGGCAACACGGTGAGCGACGCCCTCACTTGTCTGACGATCAGTTCTTGGCTACACACCTCACCACGCCAGACACCCCACACCTGCTGCTGTTCTTGGCTACACCCTCACCAAGCCAGAGAGCCACCCAACACCTGCTGGGGTCCATATATATATATATATATATATATATATATATATATATATATATATATATATATATATATATATATATATTTTTTTTTTTTTTTTTTTGTTTTTTTTTGCCGCTGTCTCCCGCGTTTGCGAGGTAGCGCAAGGAAACAGACGAAAGAAATGGCCCAACCCACCCCCATACACATGTATATACATACGTCCACACACGCAAATATACATACCTACACAGCTTTCCATGGTTTACCCCAGACGCTTCACATGCCTTGATTCAATCCACTGACAGCACGTCAACCCCGGTATACCACATCGCTCCAGTTCACTCTATTCCTTGCCCTCCTTTCACCCTCCTGCATGTTCAGGCCCCGATCACACAAAATCTTTTTCACTCCATCCTTCCACCTCCAATTTGGTCTCCCTCTTCTCCTCGTTCCCTCCACCTCCGACACATATATCCTCTTGGTCAATCTTTCCTCACTCATTCTCTCCATGTGCCCAAACCATTTCAAAACACCCTCTTCTGCTCTCTCAACCACGCTCTTTTTATTTCCACACATCTCTCTTACCCTTACGTTACTTACTCGATCAAACCACCTCACACCACACATTGTCCTCAAACATCTCATTTCCAGCACATCCATCCTCCTGCGCACAACTCTATCCATAGCCCACGCCTCGCAACCATACAACATTGTTGGAACCACTATTCCTTCAAAGTTTTTATCGAGGATGTAAGGCATGTGTACGTGTAGGAAGAGAGGAAAGTGATTGGTTCTCAGTGAATGTAGGTTTGCGGCAGGGGTGTGTGATGTCTCCATGGTTGTTTAATTTGTTTATGGATGGGGTTGTTAGGGAGGTGAATGCAAGAGTTTTGGAAAGAGGGGCAAGTATGAAGTCTGTTGGGGATGAGAGAGCTTGGGAAGTGAGTCAGTTGTTGTTCGCTGATGATACAGCGCTGGTGGCTGATTCATGTGAGAAACTGCAGAAGCTGGTGACTGAGTTTGGTAAAGTGTGTGAAAGAAGAAAGTTAAGAGTAAATGTGAATAAGAGCAAGGTTATTAGGTACAGTAGGGTTGAGGGTCAAGTCAATATATATATATATATATATATATATATATATATATATATATATATATATATATATATATATATATATATATATATAAAGAGGATATATGTGTCAGAGGTGGAGGGAACGGGGAGAAGTGGGAGACCAAATTGGAGGTGGAAAGATGGGGTGAAAAAGATTTTGAGTGATCGGGGCCTGAACATGCAGGAGGGTGAAAGGCGTGCAAGGAATAGGGTGAATTGGAACGATGTAGTATACCGGGGTCAACGTGCTGTCAATGGACTGAACCAAGGCATGTGAAGCGTCTGGGGTAAACCATAGAAAGTTTTGTGGGGCCTGGATGTAGAAAGGGAGCTGTGGTTTCGGTGCATTATACGTGACAGCTAGAGACTGAGTGTGAACGAATGTGGCCTTTGTTGTCTTTTCCTAGCGCTACCGCGCGCGCATGCTGCGGGAGGGGGTTGTCATTTCATGTGTGGCGAGGTGGCGACGGGAATGAATAAAGGCAGCAAGTATGAATTATGTACATGTGTGTATATGTATATGTCTATGTATATATGTGTGTGTATACGTTGAAATGTATAGGTATGTATATGTGCGTGTGTAGACTGTGTATGTGAGTGGGTTAGGCCATTTTTTCGTCTGTTTCCTTGCGCTACCTCGCTAACGCGGGAAACAGCAACAAAGTATAATAATGATAATAATGATAATGATAATAATAATAATAATAATAATAATAATAATAATAATAATAATAATATTAATAATGATAATAATAATAGTAATAATAATAATAATAATAATAATAATAATAATAATAATAATGATAATAATGATTATATATATTTATCCCCGGGGATAGGGGAGAAAGAATACTTCCCACGTATTCCCTGCGTGTCGTAGAAGGCGACTAAAAGGGGAGGGAGCGGGGGGGGCTGGAAATCCTCCCCTCTCACCTTTTTTTTTAATTTTCCAAAAGAGGGAACAGAGAAGGGGCCCAGGTGAGGATATTCCCTCAAGGGCCCAGTCCTCTGTTCTCAACGCTACCTCGCTAATGCGGGAAATGGCGAATAGTATAAAAGAAAAGAAAAGAAAGATATATATTATCTATTTCATTATAATCGATCGTCATTTCCGCATCAGAGAGGTAGCGACAGCAAATAGACGAAAAATGGCCCATCCCTTCATATCCACATGTGTATACATAAACACCCATACACGCACATATATATCCATATACATATACACATCAGCACATACACATATGCATACATATACATACACATACACAAACATTTACATATATGCACATGTACATATTCATACTTGCTTGCCTTCATCCACACTCGGCGCTACCTCGCCCCACAGGAAACAGCATCGCTGCCCTCTGCTTCAGCGAGGTAGCGCCAGGAAAACAGACAAAAATGGCCACATTCATTCACTTTCAGTCTCTAGCTGTCATGTGTAATGCACCGAAACCACAGCTCCTTATCCACATCCAGGCCCCACAGATCTTTCCATGGTTTACCTCAAACGTCTCACATGTCCTGTTCAGTTCATTGACAGCACGTCGACCCCGGTATACCTCATCGTTCCAATTTACTCTATTCCTTGCATGCCTCTCACCCTCCTGTATGTTCAAGCCCCGATCGCTCAAAAATTTTTTCACTCCATCCTTCCAACTCCAATTTGGTCTCACGCTTCTTTTTCCTTCCTCCTCTGACACACACACACACACACACACACACACACACACACACACACACACACACACACACGCACAACGCATATATATATATATATATATATATATATATATATATATATATATATATATATATGCGTTATTAGGTACAGTAGGGTTGAGGGTCAAGTCAATTGGGAGGTGAGTTTGAATGGAGAAAAACTGGAGGAAGTGAAGTGTTTTAGATATCTGGGAGTGGATCTGGCAGCGGATGGAACCATGGAAGCGGAAGTGGATCATAGGATGGGGGAGGGGGCGAAAATTCTGGGGGCCTTGAAGAATGTGTGGAAGTCGAGAACATTATCTCGGAAAGCAAAAATGGGTATGTTTGAAGGAATAGTGGTTCCAACAATGTTGTATGGTTGCGAGGCGTGGGCTATGGATAGAGTTGTGCGCAGGAGGATGGATGTGCTGGAGATGAGATGTTTGAGGACAATGTGTGGTGTGAGGTGGTTTGATCGAGTGAGTAACGTAAGGGTAAGAGAGATGTGTGGAAATAAAAAGAGCGTGGTTGAGAGAGCAGAAGAGGGTGTTTTGAAGTGGTTTGGGCACATGGAGAGAATGAGTGAGGAAAGATTGACCAAGAGGATATATGTGTCGGAGGTGGAGGGAACAAGGAGAAGAGGGAGACCAAATTGGAGGTGGAAAGATGGAGTGAAAAAGATTTTGTGTGATCGGGGCCTGAACATGCAGGAGGGTGAAAGGAGGGCAAGGAATAGAGTGAATTGGAGCGATGTGGTATACCGGGGTTGACGTGCTGTCAGTGGATTGAATCAAGGCATGTGAAGCGTCTGGGGTAAACCATGGAAAGCTGTGTAGGTATGTATATTTGCGTGTGTGGACGTATGTATATACATGTGTATGGGGGTGGGTTGGGCCATTTCTTTCGTCTGTTTCCTTGCGCTACCTCGCAAACGCGGGAGACAGCGACAAAGTATAATAATAATAATAATAATAATATATATATATATATATATATATATATATATATATATATATATATATATATATATATATATATATATATATATATATATATTTGGTATAGAGAGGCGGCCATACGAACAACATAAAACAGTTGTGAAATTTTTTGGAACAGAGAGAGAAACATAATGATCATCTGGGCAGGCACAGAGGGGTCCACCTGTGCTTATAATAATACAGTGAGAGAGGAACTGGTAAGCCACACATGGGTCAGTTTAAGGAGAAAGTGGCCATAATGAGCAAGACCCCGCGCTGCCTGCCTGACACACACACGGGGGTGGGATGAGCCCGCAGCCTTGACCCGCTCACTCATGCCATCTTCCCAACACCCCCACCACCACCTTCCTGTGATAGAAAGTCTCTTATCTCTCTCTCTCTCTCTCTCTCTCTCTCTCTCTCTCTCTCTCTCTCTCTCTCTCTCTCTCTCTCTCTCTCTCTCTCTCTCTCTCACACACACTCGTATCTTATCTCTCTCTCTCTCACGTCACACACTCGTCCCTCATTCTCTCTGTCTCACGTCACACAGTCATCTCTTATCTCTCTCTCTCTCTCTCTCTCTCTCTCTCTCTCTCTCTCTCTCTCTCTCTCTCTCTCTCTCTCTCTCTCCCTCTCTCTCTCTCTCTCTCTCTCTCTCTCTCTCTCTCTCTCTCTCTCTCTCTCTCTCTCTCACGTCACACACTCGTCTCATTACTGGTGTTTGATAACAAAATGATTAGACAATAAACAGTAGAATATTAATATGGTTTCACGATTTGTTTGTATTAATGCTTAAGTTGAGGAAGACTTTATATAATGATGAAGGTATGAACGGGTCTGGCATCACTGTAGGTGCGTCACACTACTGTCCATGTTGGAAGGTGCGTCACACTACTGACCATGTTGGAAGGTGCGTCACACTACTGACCATGTTGGAAGGTGCGTCACACTACTGACCATGTTGGAAGGTGCGTCACACTACTGACCATGTTGGAAGGTGCGTCACACTACTGTCCATGTTGGAAGGTGCGTCACACTACTGACCATGTTGGAAGGTGCGTCACACTACTGACCATGTTGGAAGGTGCGTCACACCACTGTCCATGTTGGAAGATGCGTCACACCACTGTCCATGTTGGAAGGTGCGTCACACCTCTGTCCATGTTGGAAGGTGCGTCACACCACTGCCCATGATGGAAGGTGCGTCACACCACTGTCCATGTTGGAAGGTGCGTCACGTCACTGTCCATGTTGGAAGGTGCGTCACAACACTGTCCATGTTGGAAGGTGCGTCACGTCACTGCCCATGTTGAAAGGTACGTCACAACACTGTCCATGTTGGAAGGTGCGTCACAACACTGTCCATGTTGGAAGGTGCGTCACACCACTGTCCATGTTGGAAGGTGCGTCACGTCACTGCCCATGTTGGAAGGTGCGTCACACCACTGTCCATGTTGGAAGGTGCGTCACAGCACTGCCCATGTTGGAAGGTGCGTCACAGCACTGTCCATGTTGGAAGGTGCGTCACGTCACTGTCCATGTTGGAAGGTGCGTCACAACACTGTCCATGTTGGAAGGTGCGTCACGTCACTGCCCATGTTGGAAGGTGCGTCACACCACTGCCCATGTTGGAAGGTGCGTCACACCACTGTCCATGTTGGAAGGTGCGTCACACCACTGTCTATGTTGGAAGGTGCGTCACATCACTTTCCATGTTGGAAGGTGCGTCACAGCACTGCCCATGTGTAATTTGCGTCTCGTCACTGTCCATGTTGGACGGTGCGTCACAGCACTGTCCATGTTGGAAGGTGCGTTACAGCACTGTCCATGTTGGAAGGTGCGTCACAGCACTGCCCATGTTGGAATGTGTGTAGTATGTGTGCTGTGCGTCACTGCTCTCTCTCTTATAGGGACGCGAAGATGGTTCATCGCTCAGCGAAGCCCCCTTGACGTGAGTGGAGCGACATGTGTGTACCTTACGTTCCATTAGTACAGTGAAGCCAGGTAATGGTACTTGAAGTACACACTTGGCTGCAGTAATACCATGCTATGCCATGATGAGTCTCGTCATTTGTCTTCTTAATGGCAACGCCTCGAAGGCACGACAGGGCTTAGCACACCTGGTATCCGGGTAGCATTGAAAGTAGCGTTCGTGTACCACAGGGATCCGGGCGGCGTTCGTGCTTCGACGTGTTGGTGGAGGTAGAAGGTGAGGATGAGGATGAGGTAGCCATCGTAGTGTTGACGTGTGTGGAGGAGGATGGGTCTCGAGGGACCCGGCCACTTCGTAAGACGTCGAGATGTGGGGGTTCATGTTTACCCGAGCAGGACCTAGTGTGTGGGTGTGTGTGTGTGTGTGTGTGTGTGTGTGTGTGTGTGTGTGTGTGTGTGTTGTGCAGATGACACGAAACGTTGCTCTTGCTGTTGTAGGTGAGGAATCTCTCTCTCTCTCTCTCTCTCTCTCTCTCTCTCTCTCTCTCTCTCTCTCTCTCTCTCTCTCTCTCTCTCTCTCTATCTCTCTCTCTCTCTCTCTCTCCATGCCTCTCTATGTGTCACGTTTGTATTACCTCTTCCTCTCTTCTTCACATCAGAATGATGATAGACGTGAAGAATGGCCTTGCGCTGTCTCTCCACGAGAATGACCTGGGCCTGCGCATTCATACGGACCATGGCGGGTCAGGGGCCCGAGTGGTGTACTCTCATTCTTGAAGCATTTAGTGTTGTTGTAAGAGCTGGCCGGCTTGCGATGCCTCCTGATTGTAACCACATGGAGACCCACGCCTGCAGTGGAGGGCGTGAGGCAGAGGGGGATAAAGCGGGTGTGAAGGAGGCCTGATAGAGGAAAGGTTCAGTGTGTGATAGGATACGTGAAGTCAAGATAGGAGTTACGGGAGGAGGAATTAAAGAGGAATGTAGTAGGTTTAGCTTACGAAACGAAGAGGAGGGGACAGAGGAAAGAAAGTGCATCAAGATGTAGCAGTGATAAGCACACAGTGCATCAAGTTACAACAGTGATAAGCACACAGTGCATCAAGGTAAGTTACAACAGTGATTAGCACAAAGTTCATCACGTCGAGGTACAGCAGTGATAAGCACCAAGTGCATCAAGTTACAACAGTGATAAGCACAAAGTGCATCAAGTTATAACAGTGATAAGCACCAAGTGCATCAAGTTACAACAGTGATAAGCACAAAGTGCATCAAGTTACAACAGTGATAAGCACGAAGTGCATGACGTCGAGGTACAGCAGTGATAAGCACAAAGTGCATCAAGGTAAGTTACAACAGTGATAAGCACGAAGTGCATGACGTCGAGCTACAGCAGTGATGAGCACAAAGTGCATCAAGTTTTAGATACAGCAGTGATAAGCACGAAGTGCACCAACATACAGCAGTGATAAGTACGAAGTGCACCAACATACAGCAGTGATAAGTACGAAGTGCACCAACATACAGCAGTGATAAGCACTGCCGCAGTACAGGGAACAGTCAGAAACTGTAAATAAGGACTGATGTGTTGTGCACACCAGACCACCAGCTGGTTATTTATGTCTTCAGCAGCTGGAGTAACGAGGCAGTCAGGTGGTACGGCGAGCTGGGTCACCCACACCACCTGACCTTCCCTCACCCTCCCTGGCCTGGAGGTGCCAGAGGCCAGGCAGGCCCCGTGGGTGTGGGCTGGAGGTGCCAGAGGCCAGGGAGGTCACGTGGGTGTGGCCTGGAGGTGCCAGAGGCCAGGCAGGTCCCGTGGGTGTGGGCTGGAGGTGCCAGAGGCCAGGCAGGTCCCGTGGGTGTGGGCTGGAGGTGCCAGAGGCCAGGCAAGTCCCGTGGGTGTGGGCTGGAGGTGCCAGAGGCCAGGCAGGCCCCGTGGGTGTGGGCTGGAGGTGCCAGAGGCCAGGCAGGCCCCGTGGGTGTGGGCTGGAGGTGCCAGAGGCCAGGCGTCCCATGGGTGTGGCCTGGAGGTGCCAGAGGCCAGGCAGGCCACGTGGGGTGTGGCCTGGAGGTGCCAGAGGCCAGGCAGGCCCCGTGGGGTGTGGGCTGGAGGTGCCAGAGGCCAGGCAGGTCCCGTGGGGTGTGGGCTGGAGGTGCCAGAGGCCAGGCAGGCCACGTGGGGTGTGGGCTGGAGGTGCCAGAGGCCAGGCAGGCCACGTGGGTTGTGGGCTGGAGGTGCCAGAGGCCAGGCAGGCCACGTGGGGTGTGGGCTGGAGGTGCCAGAGGCCAGGCAGGCCAAGTGGGGTGTGGGCTGGAGGTGCCAGAGGCCAGGCAGGTCACGTGGGGTGAGGACATCGTGCGGGTTGCGTGCTTCAGGGTTGGCTATGGTCTACCACAACGGTCCGGTGCAGCGTGACGCAGGGAGGGAGGGAGGGAGGAAGGGAGGGAGGTCACCCAGGTCAAGGGAAGTGCCAAGGTGTACAGGAGGGGCGGGTAGCCCGCGTTCCGGTCTCCGCCGCCGGACACGCAAAATCAGCTTCTTTTTGCTTTTGGTCAAAGTTGCCGTACACACCCGGACGCTTGCTGTTGTTGACGAGGTTGTAGGGGGGTTGTGGTTCTATTGGGGGGTTGTGGCTGTGGTAGGGCTTGTGATATCAGTTGTGGGTGTGGTAAGGAATGTGTGTGTGTGTGTGTGTGTGTGTGTGTGTGTGTGGTAGGGACTGTGGCCGTGATAAAGGCGTTGGGTTGTAGGGAGGATGTGGTGTGGATGTGGTAGGATTTGTGTTTGTGGTTTTAGAGGGGGTTTTGTGCTCGTGATGGGCGTTGTTGTGGTAAGAATTGTGGTTATGGTAGGGGTTGTGATATGGGTTGCGGTTGTGAGAAAGTTTTTGGTTGTGGATGGGTCATGGTTGTGGATGTGTTAGAGGTTGTGTTTGTGTTGTGGTTTAGCCATGGAAGGGTTTGTGTTTGTGGTAGGGCTTGTGGTTTTGAGGGGTTTGTGCTTGTGGTAGGGAATTTTTGTGGTAGGGGTTGTGGTTGTGGTGGTATTTAGTTGGGGGCTGAGGTCATAGTTAGAGGTTTTGGTTGGGGTTAGGTTGTGATTGTGGGCGGTTGCATCTTTGGTAAAGCGCTGGTTGTCGGGGTTATGGTTGTGACAGGTTATGGGATTGTGATAGTTGTGGTTGTGTCATGGATAAGTCATGGTAGTTGTAGGTAAGGGGTTGTATGGTTGAGACAGGGATTGTGGTTTTGAAAGGGTTTGGCTGGGGTAACCATGTGCTTGTGGTAGGAATTTGGTTAGGGCAATGTGGTTGTGATAGGATTGTGGTAGGTTTTGTGGTTGTAGTTGGAGTGTGGTTGGTAGGGGTTGTTGTTGTGGTATAGGTTGTTGGGATTAGTTTTGGTAGAACTTGTGGTTGAAGTTGTGGTATGGGTTGTGGTTTTGATAAGAGTTGTAATTTTTTGTAAGATTTGTATTTGTGTTAGAGGTTTGGGGGTGTGGTTATGGTAAGAACCGTGGGTGAAGTTGTGATGTGGGTTGTGGTAGGAGTCGTAATTGTGGTAGGAGTTGTAATTGTGGTGGAGTTTGTGGTTGGGGTAGGGATTTTTGTTGCTTTGAGGGATGTAGTTGTGGTAGAGGCTGTGGCTGTGGTAGGAACTGTGGATGCAATAAGGGAGTGGTTGTAGTGAGGGACTCTGGTTGGAGTAGGTTTTTTTTGGTGGTCAAAGTTGTGGTTATAGTAGGAGTTGTGGTTGTCGCTGGGGACAGCATTGATAGAGGCTGTAGGGGATGTGATCATGGTAGGAACTGCGGTTGTGGTAGAAGTGGTGATTGTGGAGAGGATTTTGGTCGTGGTAGGGGATTGTAGTTTCTCACGTCAGCTGCCAGCCAGGATATTACATACATTACCCAGTACGACCTAACCTCAGTAGGTTCCACACTCAGTTCCCTGCAGCCCTTCCCCTCCAAGCTACTCCATAACCAACCTCCAACCCCCGAGTAAGGAGGAAAAGCTGACCCTTGCCTCACAGATTAACCCCCAACCCAAACCCCAACCCCCATCGCTAACAAAGACATCATTGACAATACATATACACAATGAAATGACCTTACAAGTTACTATACAAACTCCCTCTCAGTCAAATCTTAAACGCCACCGCAACAGAGATACACCCATCTGAAACAGCATCCCCCAGGCATGTGTGAGTCCTTCTTTTCCACCAGCGTTCTGGCCACTACCTATCATGACAACATTCCAAACACAGTTATAACAACAACATATCGCTAATGGTGGTCGTCACACTTCAAGTATAAGACTACTCTCGAATTATTCTACTAATGTGGGTTTGAGAAAGGTATTAACTTTACTGATGATCGAGGCATTTTCCTATTATTTTCTATTTCTGTTATCTTGTTGGATGTGGAGAGAAGAAATGCATTTAGCGATTATGGTTTTCAATTCACCGTTGATAATCAATTTAGCTAAGTTCAGCTGTTGGTTATTTGTCTACAAGTTTCTGCTTGAGACGTGGCTACCTGCTTGTCTTATCCAGTTGCTAGACCACGTCATACCACGCAAGCTGCAGCATCACATGGTTACTGTGTGGCCGTTGGTGACTGACTGATGGCCCATTGTAATGTCTGTTACCTTCCTTACGCCACTCACCTTTAGAAGACTTCAGCATCTCCTGTATTTCGCAACAGCTCAGACCTTCCCCGTCTCAAAAGGCAGGTGTTACATGTTTTTTTTATCTTATCCAACTTTTCAATTCTTCTTTCGTCTATAATTATTTCTCTCTTATAATGTTTCATTCAAGGTCTGATTTCCCCGAGGACTTTTGAGCGTGACTGGAGCCTTCAACACACACACACACACACACACACACACACACACACACACACACACAAAGCAGTAACAAAAGAGGCACAAAGTTAGTCCTTAACACCGTCATGAGTGCCCCTCCATGTGTATGAGAACTCATGAGAGTCTGGCTGGCTTCTTGCGTTAACACCACTCCACATGACTTGCCATCGTTACCACACTCATTTTCTCACGATATTGGATGAACTTTTGCTCAGCAAGATACAGTGAGTTGCAGTAGCTGTTGTATTCCCGGACACTTCTAAGATTTCATGTCCTCTGGACGCAACATTTGCGACGAGGTTCACTGTTTAAGGTAGTTGGAATGGATAATGTACGATGATGTCAAAAGACCATGGTTTAAAACTATGAATACCAGAAATAACAGACATTCGCATACGTTCTTTTTTTTTTTCATGGAAATAGTTTGACTCCATAATTGGTTCAGGTGCTGGTGTCTTATGAAGGACTGGATTGTAAAAGTGACGTAGTATGCCAAATGTCAGACATTGTGATGTTAATCATCTCTGTTTCGTAACTGTGAAGAATGAAGCTCAGAACGGTCCTATGTACCCTGGCTCATACCAGGGTAGAGAGGCTGAGAAAGGCCATACCAATGATCCTTGCTTGATGATGACGATAATGACGTCGCTCGGACGCCCCTCAGCGAGGGAGGCCCGCCCCCCGCGTCTGGACCGTCTGTGTCCAAGTACCCGAGGCTTGTATACAGGGCAGAGGGCCGGGTAGTGAGAGTCAGGTGTAAGAGTCGGGTCGGGTCGGCTCAGTACCGTGGGGTGAATGTTTGACGAGTAGGCCAGGTAGACCTTGGGGTGGGTGAGGCTCGCAGGAGAATGTCTTGTGGGAAGCAGCAGCAGCTGCACGAGCCGAAGACCTTGACAAGGCTACAGGATCATCTTGGTGTCGGTCCTGCCCACCACACCGTCACCTCCTGAGTGTCGTGTTTGCCTCCGCTTTCCAGAAGTGCCATAAGTACTTACTGTTGAGTGTTGATCTCCTCCTCATGATCTCCTCCTCATGATCTCCTCCTCATGATTTCCTCCTCATGATCCCCTCATGATTTTGACTTTTTTCTCGACGATTCGTGGTACGCCTCACAGTCGACTGCTCATGCAGTTGCCATATTACTTGGCTGTCTCACTCGGTCTCATTGTCTCCTCCTCACCCCCGTCCTGCACACCTTCTCACCCCCCCCCCTCCTAACCCTGCGTCACACTTTAGTGCGGTGAGATTTCGCGTCAGACGGAGCCATATTTGCGTCAAAATTCTTGGGCGGACGTCCGTTTTTGCTGAGCAGAACCGTCAGGCGACGGTAACAAGGTGTGATCAAACGCATTAAGGGACAACATGATTTAATCAAAGCCGAGCCACAACTGGGACGAACAAGGGGAAGACTACCATATATGAGTGAATACAGACATGGCGAATATGATGATGAGACGCTTGATAAGAAAACGAAAGAGAATATGTTGTCACGAAGACAGAGAATAACAACAGAGTCGTCCTAGCACATAGGTCGCACCAGCTGACACACACACACACACCTCACTTATCATCATCCCTCCCTCCCCCTTCATCATACCCACTACCGCTACACTCCCCTCTCCCTCACCCCCTAGCACTCACCCCAACTCCTCCTCTTCACTCCCCCGCCTTCCCTCTCCCTCTACACGTCATATGTGGTCTGCCAGCTACCAAGATTGCTGGCGATCACCTCTGGTGTTGATACTGTTTCACGATGTTGTTGTGAGCATTATGTTGTCCTGACACCGTACCACAACCTGATCATTACTTTGATGGTACTTAGATACATAGATTCAGACTGATCACACACACACACACACACACACAAACACATATATATGTGTGTGTGTGTGTGTGTGTGTGTGTGTGTGTGTGTGTGTGTGTGTGTGTGTGTGTGTGGGTTCTCACAGCCGCTGCCTCCCACGCGTCTCACGTCACCCACCATCCCTTTCACTCTCATCACCTCCACTCCCTTAGTTCTCTCTCTCTCGCGTCCCAGCATCCCACAACCATCCCAGAACACCTTACCCAGACACCCAAGTGTACATCTCTCTTATATTAATTTTCATCAAAAACATCAAGTTTTTAATCCCGTAAGTCTGAAATTCTCATTGCAAGATGTTTACTTCGCAAAATGTCCGACCCCAGATGTACACAGTGAGTGTGCTTCCCATGTATAGCGTATATAGTCAGTTCTACAGTGTATGCAGGTGTTACCGGACTCCGCCTGCATAAGGTTACACCGTGATCGAGAAGTCGCGCTCGGCGAGGTGGTCTCATTGATCATTGGAGGACAAGGAGTACGTACACTCTCACCCACCAGCCTCACCCGCCATAGAAGTGCTTCTGATTGTAGCGCAGTATACACACACACACACACACACATATATATATATATATATATATATTTCTTTTTTTCTTTCAAACTGTTCGCCATTTCCCGCATTAGCGAGGTAGCGTTAAGAACAGAGGACTGGGCCTTTGAGGGAATACCCTCACCTGGCCCAATTCTCTGTTCCTTCTTTTGGAAAATTAAAAAAAAAAAAAATATATATATATATATATATATATATATATATATATATATATATATATATATATATATATATATATTCCTATGAGTCCACGGGGAAAATGAACACGAAAAGTTCCGAAGTGCATTTTCGTGTAATAATCACATCATCAGGGGAGACACAAGAGAGAAATATAACAGTCAGTTGATATACATCGAAGACACGAAGCTAGGACGCCATTTGGTAAACATGTGATTGTCCAAAACATATATATATATATATATATATATATATATATATATATATATATATATATATATATATATATGGTTGGTGATGGTCGCTGGCAGATGTGCCAATTAAGTCGTTTTATGGTTACTCCCAGCACATCATCCCCCATCCCTCCCCTACCATCCTCCCCACACCCCTTCCATACCTGGCCATCCTCTCCCCATGTACCTTGACCTCCTGGGGACCTCCCTTGACCCCCAGAGTTGACCCTTACTGACAGGATCTATACACACAGTGGGTTCTGGGATGTCTGTGGCTGAGGTAAGTGAGTGAGTTATACCATATGGTATGGTGGAGGTTAGGGAGTATACCATATGGTATGGTGGAGGTTAGGGAGTATACCATAGTGTATGGTGGAGGTTAGGGAGTATACCATAGTGTATGGTGGAGGTTAGGGAGTATACCATAGTGTATGGTGGAGGTTAGGGAGTATACCATAGTGTATGGTGGGTCGTTGTTGGGTCAGGTTTCCTCATAGATGGTGTCAGGTGTAGGAGGAGGGGGGGGGGGATATATACAACTGTTGTAGAGCGTGAATACAGCCGCTGTAGTGAATGTATTTCCCATAAAACTGATGAAGGAGTAATACCCATTGTTAGTGTGTACCTTACAGGAGTGGACGGAGGATACTTCTATGTACCACATTAGATATATAAGAGATAGTTCTATACACCATATAGAAAGGGTTAATGTGTATGTATGTGTGTATCATGGAACGCTGTTCGTTAATATTCGTGCACGAAGAGCGAGTCAGATGTTCAGTGCCTCTACGAACAGGATTCCACGAATTCTTTCCTTTTCTCATGACTGCCAGTGTTCTTAAACTGTACCTTCCTTGAAAAGTCTCCCAAATCATATATATTTGGGAGACTGAGTGTGAACGAATGTGGCCTTTGTTGTCTTTTCCCAGCGCTACCTCGCGCACATGCGGGGCGAGGGGGTTGTCATTTCATGTGTGGTGGGATGGCGACGGGAATGAATAAGGGCAGACAGTATGAATTATGTACATATGTATATATGTATATGTCTGTGTGTGTATATATATGTATACGTCGAGATGTATGGGTATATATATGTGCGTGTGTGGACGTGTATGTATATACGTGTATATGTGGGTGGGTTGGGCCATTCTTTCGTCAGTTTCCTTGCGCTACCTCGCTAACGCGGGAGACAGCGACAAAGTTTGATAAATATATATATATATATATATATATATATATATATATATATATATATATATATATATATATATATGCGTGCGTGTGTGTGTGTGTGCGTAGATTGGAGTCCTATGATAAGTCAGGATCTCCCTTGAACTAAGGAAATTGATTTTCCACCTTACAAGTTGTCAAAAACACTTCCCTATCTTGCTCCCCTCACTACCATGTCGGTAATATTCCCCTCACTACCATGTCGGTAATATTGTCTTTCTCAAGCGGCCTCAGTGACACAGCCCACCCGGACATTATGGCCAATATATCCATGAAAACGAAAGCCATTGTTCTTCATCACTTTGAGCACAGGATCGACCCTGGGTCGTGACCATGATGAGGTGTGTGCGGGTATGGAACGCTCATGTGGTGGGGCGGGGGGTCGTCACGAGAGGTCTGCAATCATGATGGAAGTGACACGAGTGCAGGCAAGTCTTGATTTCTTTTTTTTTCTGTTTCTTTCATTCATTAAGGAATGAAAGCTCGTGTGATGAAGAGACTTGAACAATGGTGGATGGAGATGCAGAAACGAAGATCTCTCTCTCTCTCTCTCTCTCTCTCTCTCTCTCTCTCTCTCTCTCTCTCTCTCTCTCTCTCTCTCTCTCTCTCTCGGTTCTTCACTGCAGGGAAAAGGTTTGGGTGGAGAGGTATTTTAGGAATGGCGTGTTCGCTGGAGGGGAGGTGGGAGTGTGAGCAGGAGGAGCTGAGGAGAGCACGAAGACAAGATGTTAACACATCCTGGCGTTCAACCCCAGGTGATCTGCTGCCGGGGAACAGGTCATGTGATCTGGCCCATGTGCCAGATACACCCCAAAGTAAAATGAATCAATCAATCTATCTATCTATAACTATCTTTCTGTCTACCTATATATATATATATATATATATATATATATATATATATATATATATATATATATATATATATATATATATATATATGTATATATATATATATATATATATATATATATATATATATATATATATATATATATATATATATATATATATATATATATGATTGAAATTTTAACAAAATAAAGGCTTTTGCATTACGATTGTCAAGACTGCAAAGGACTATTTACGCTTTATATACACAGGGACTTCCGCCCATAGCAGCTGACCTACATGACACTGTCATGACCTCTGGAGGCAGAGGGGTCATGGGGTTGTACCTCTCCACCACTGGAACACGGAAGCGTACCTTGATGAGGTCATGATGGTCACGTGACGCCACACCTACGTCACTATCGTACTGTGGATAGGTTATCCTGGAAGAACAATATATCTAATTCCAGGACGTAAAGGAACATTGCTTCACTTTTAAAGGTCGGATCATTATAGGAGACGGAATCTACAACATCCCTTGTTCATGACGAAGTGTACGTTGCATTCTTGTGCCAGGTGATCACTAATGCCTCTCAACCACTGCTGAAAAAACTGGTCCATCCTGCTGCTGCTGCTGCTGCTGCTGCTCGCAATATAAAAATGACGAAGAAAAAAGAAATAGTTACTTTCATATTTGGATGAGGTAAGAGGAGGCACGTGACGTAGGGGGCCTCGTTACAACCTAACTGCCTCATTTGACTGCTTTGGATTCTCGGGGTTTGTGTGCAGTCTGTGTGCATACTTTGGCTTCTAACACAATTTTGCTTTGGTTTATGTAAGTCAGTTGGTTTCTAAATCTTTATAGTCGTAAGATGGCGTTTATGGAAGCCGTCTATCATGATGAGTGTGTGATTGGTCTCGTATTCAAAGATCGCAAGGTAGACAAGTAGCCATCGTAGTTGCCAGCTTTCTTCATGACCAGTACGTGTGTGGATTGTCTCTGACGACCAGGGTCAGTGTCTGGGGCTGTGTTAATGCTTGCTTTCTCCCGCACGTCGTCATCCTCTCACCTCACTGTACCTCCTGCAGGTCTCAAGTTGACACATGTGTCTGGTTGCTCAGACGTCTTCCACTGGAAATTGGTTATAAATTATCATATCTATAGATTTTCTTTTTTTGCAAAATATCCAAGCAGGGTAGAACTACTGTCTAACCTAACCTGACCTACCTAACCTAACCTAACTTAACCTAACCTAACCTTACAGACTGTATGTGTTCATCCAAAGATCCAGCAACCCAATTTTTTTTTAGTTCCTTAGAAAAAAATGTTCCCCCAACATTTCCAGGAAGAAGGATTTTCCGAACATGGATCGCAATTTTTCACATCTGAGATCATGTTTATAAAGCTTCTATGTTTTTTACATTCAGTTTGGTGAGATCCCTCATAATGGCACAAACCTTGACCGCGACGGCTTTAACACTGGGTTTCTGGAGACGTCTACAAATGAAGAGAAACGTACCGCATGGCGACCCGTGCTCAAGACTGGTAGACCAGAGGGATGGCCGCTCTCAAACGGCTTGATGACGTGAGTAAATATTATGGGGGCAAACACCGCTCACGTGGCAGCAACACTGCTCAAGGCAGCAGCAGGAGGAGGAGGAGGAGGTCGGCGCCTGGTGGGCAAATGCCTCAAACACATCCAACCTCTTCCTGTCAACAAGGGAGGAGTGGAGCACTGAGGCGGACACCCGACCTGGACCTCACTTAACGTGCTGGTGAGGATGAGTTATGGACAACGCGACAACACAAATGTGGCTGTGATCTGCGTGACCCCCCCCCCCCCATACTGCCTCCATCCCTGCCTCTCACCCACTGGGAAAGCCACACTTGGCAACCTTGGGCCCACGTCGTTCACTTCACTAGAGAGATGATGATGCAGTGGTTCGTCAGTGATGTTCTTGTATCATGCATTACGTACACGATCTGTGTAGGCTAAAGTTCATTGAATGTCGAATCGTATGAAGCTGGCTGTGTAATTCACAGTCTTCACTTCCCTCACACCAGCGAATTTGTAAGTCTGCTCGTTTGTAATGACTGTTTACGGGTTTAGGAAGCTGTCATGGCAGTATTGTATCTTCGTAGATTAAGATATTTGTATTGTGAGAAAATCTAAAGATTAAGGTCTTGGTCGATCGGTAGGAAATATCATTACTGGTGCATTCATTTCTCAGATAGATTTTAAAACGTTTATTTCTATCTGATGTGGAAATCTCCAAAAGCATAGTTAACGTAATGTAACGCTTGTTTGACTCCCAGAGGAGTTGTACAGTTCGATAAATTACAGCTTAGGTAAACAGATAATCTCTCTCTCTCTCTCTCTCTCTCTCTGGAATTATCTAGTCTGGAAGTGAAAAGCCTGAGGATGATGTGTGGTGTAAGGTGAGGTTGAACGTGTTAAGAATGACGGCCAGGGAGGTGTGGTTGGACCGAGGTGTGAATGACGGCCAGGGAGGTGTGGTGGACCGCGGTGTGAATGAGAGGGCCGGCCCGACCAGCGTGTGCTGGAAAAGGTCCAACATACAGAGAGGATGAACAAAACAGGACTGACAAAGAAGATCTGTGTGTCAGAAGAGGATGGAGCAAGGAGGAGGGGAGCTATAGAAAAGGAGGAGAGTAGTACAGGAAGCTTTGGGGTATCGGGGCCTGAACAGTCAAGGAAGGCTAGAACGGTCCACAGGGTAGAATGACTCGGATCGATGTAGTCCGTTGGGGTAGACTTACCGTCAGGAGGGGTTGATCCAGGGCATTACGAAGCGCCGCTCATGGTGAACCATGAAGGCCGCCTTGGCTGTGGTCAGCAGGCCATGTGTTTAGTACATTATATAAACATGACAACCAGAGACTGAATGTGTGCACAGGTGGCCATCGTTTCCTTTGTTTCACATACTGCCTTCCAAACTCGGGAAGGGAACTTAGGTGTGATATATATATATATATATATATATATATATATATATATATATATATATATATATATATATATATATATATGAATGAGGGTATCAGTATTGTTATTTAGCTAATGAGGATTATCACTACATGTATGGCTCGTGATGACGTGCCTGAGGCCACCCCATCTTGATCCCCCTCCTCACAAAACAAGCGAGTCTAAATTACACACCAGTTGTGGTCAGCAACGGCAGGTGCTGCCACCACCGGCCGGCAATAGTGCCCTACACTCGCTGCCCACACCCACACGACACCCGTCGTCTGGAAGGGCTAACGTTACCTCACCTTGTTTGGTCGTGCGTCATGCCACGGTTGTCGTACGCCAGGTCCCCTGACGTGGTGTGAGCCCCAGCCTCCACCACTTATGAGTAGTCCAACTAAGGAGAACATTTTGGTGTCCAGTTTGCACCTGTGGTTTTATCTCTTTTTTGGTTATGTTCTTAAGTGACGAGGGAGGGACGCTTATAAAGGCGTGCGTCGCAAGACGCCCCAGGCTGGAGGTGACATGACTTGTAATGATCTCTTTGGACCGTCTGGGGAGGGAGTTGCATCTTCCTGGCCACCCATCATTTCAACTTGATTCTACTATCGTACATCTTTTCACACTTTTATTTGCTGCCTGGATCCAGAGTTTCACTACACCAGTTTATTCCGTTCGTCCACAACTTATACACTAGAGGAACTTCGTTACATTTTTTTTTTCACACAATATTTTTGCTTCATTTTACGTTATGTCCTCTGGTTGTGCCGTCCCTACATCTTTCGAGGAACTTATCACCATCAGCGTCATCAGACTGGTTTAAAGACGTAAAGATTATGATCCATTTGCGTCTTACTCTTCTCTTTTGTATGCTGGACAACTTTATGAGCCTTTCAACCCTTCATTGTAACTCGTCTGGCTAGATTCTAATATCATGCCAGCGCCCCTCCTCTGGACTTTCTCTATCAGTTCTTTGTCATTCCTAAAGTGTGGTGACCAAATCTGAGCCAAACTCGACCCATAATTTTGCACTGGCCGTCCCTGACTGTGGGTAACATGACTTGTGGTTAGGATCAGTTGCTGAGCCTGGCACACCCTCACTGCAACGAACATGACGTGTTTATAACAACCTGTTGTACCTGCCGCCCTCGTTGTGGCAAACATGTCTTGTGGTTATAATGACGTGTTGTACCTGTTTGCCCCGTCGCTGGCCAGTCCACGTAAGATCAACCATAGTGTTTATTAGGTCATTATGATTTAGTCATGGCCAGATGTGATGGAGTGTGTATCACTGACCTTCCCCATGCACTCACTCTCCACTGAGTGTTATAAACTCCAGAATGTTTCACTATAAGAATCATGACATGAACGAAGCATTGTGAACAGTCTCATAGCTTCGCCTCATTATGTTTTTTCCCAATTATTCTAATGAGTGTAGAATCGTCAGAAGGAATTCAACTGTAATTAAAGTTTCATCGCACCTTCGTCTTAGTTACGGTCATGTTGACCCACCTTATTGTTGTTAAGACCATTGTGTGTGGGAGTAAGGAGGAATGGTTCACGTTGGACCACCTCCACCACACGTGGTGGGGACGTAGGGTGACGGTGGTGGTGATGGTGGGTGGGTGGGTGTGCCGGCAGACTAAGGTGATCCGACCCACCCACCCACCACTACAACGTCTGCAGCTGCACACACACACACACCAGGAAGGACGACACCCGTGACGAGGTTGTTCTCCATAATACATGATCAACAAGAAATGATAGTCACTTGATATACAACGAAGAGACGTGTAGCTAGGACGCCATTTGGTAAACATGGAATTGTCAACACACACACACACACACACACACACACACACACCTCCCATTTTGCATGTATGCCTTTAGCTCTATACTTCTAACACTACGAATTTCATTCGTATCATTTCGTTTCTTTCGTGTTTCATTCGTATGACGTTGAAGCCCATCATTACATTAGACATTTACAGTCTTCTTATCAAGTCTGCCGTATTCATTACTGAGTCTTTATGTCTTCAAGTTAAACTGCAGCACATCTTGATGATGCTTGTGTGGTATTATTATTCATTTCCTTTAATGTCTCGTTTTTACACGATTCATTCACAGATTTAGATCCTCATAAACATTGTTTTAAATACCTTTCATTATCCCCTTTTGATGTACTCATCTTTCTTGATGCCTCACTGTCTTACTACATTTGTATGATGAACGTTCACACTCATAGGGTACCGTCTGAGAATACTGGATACTCTCTGGAATATTCACAGAGTTTCCTTAGCGTCTGTATGAATATTCACACAGTTTCCATTGCGTGTGTATGAACATTCACACCGTTTTAGTACTCTCTGCATGAGCATTCATCATGTTCAATACTTCCTGGATGAATATTCACGTTGTTTGAGTACAGCCTGTATGAATATTCACATTGTTTGAGACAACCTATATGATTATTCATCCTTTGAGTACTTCCTGTGTGAATATTCACTCTGTCTGAGTACTTCCTATATGAATATTCACACTGTTCAAGTACTTTCTATATGAATATTCACACTTTAGTATCTTCTGTATGAATATTCAGTTTGAATACTTCCCATATGAATATTCACACTGAGTCCCTTTGGTATTAATAGAACCGAAAACGAAATAGTAGATTTTTTTTTTAATCTTATATTATCGTA